>NC_037680.1:201678-338364 GCF_003255815.1 Theropithecus gelada
CCCTCCCTCCCTCCCTCCCTCCCTCTGTTCTTCCCTCCTCCTCTCTCTCCCTCCATCCATACCTCCCTTTCTCCCTCCTTCCCTCCCTCTCTTCTTCTCCTTTTCTTTCCTTCCCTACCTCCATCCCTTCCAATGTCCCTCCGTTCATCCGTCCTTTCCTCCCTCCGTCCTTCCCTCCCACTTTGTCTCCATTCCTTTCCACATCTCTGCCCGGCTTCTCTCCTGCCTAGAAAGGGCAGAACCACGGTTTGCGCGAGATCGCGGGGTCTACATGTAGTTGCCGGGCGCTCCACGTGATGCCGAGGAGGCTGGCGGGGCACGGGTGGGCGAGTGAGGGTGGAGCGGGGAGGCAAAGGAGTCTAGCCGCGGAAAGGAGAGCAGGCCTGGCCGCTGCCCGAGCCTGCGTTTCCGGGGGTGGAGGTCTCCGCCTGCCCCACTGTGGGACGCGGAGGGCGGGGCGGGGGTGCGCGGGGAGGGTTGCCAGCGGATAGGCTGAGAGCTCTGCCTGGGCTGGTCCCAAAGCAGGTCCCAAAGCCGGCTGCCTGCGGACCCGCGTAAGTGCAGTAGATGGCGGATCTCTGGGTACCTGGGCGGGCTCTGGGATCCCCGGGATGCTCAGGAAAGAACGACAGCCCTCCTCTGTGTGGAGTCTCTCGCCGGACCTGGAACTCAGGATCCTAGACAGGTCAGCTGGAAGGGAAGAGACACCTCTCCAAACCGAGCCAGAGATTCACCGCGAAAGAGGGGCCACCGCCCTGCCCCACCCCGCCCCAACCCCGCGTCCTAAAGCTCCTGCAGCAGAGCCGGGTGTTCTTCCTGGCTGAGGACTGGTTCCAGCGGAGCGGGCTGTTCCACGTGCTTCAGCTCCCCCAGTGGCTCCGTCGCTAGGAAATGTTGTGCCTTTTGCGGAAATGCTGGGGTCGACGGGAGCTTTTAAAACCGGGCTAATGTGAGTGCAGATGAACGCTCCGGCTCCTGGAGCGGTTGGGAGGGCGCCTGGATGGCTTGCATCTGCTTCTGCCACGCAGAGGCCTCCGTGGGCACGGGCTGCGGAGGTAGATGTGCCTCGTCTTCGGGTTCCCACGCGCCCTGGCGACCCGGGGCCCCTGGGTCCAGCCCCAATACGGACTCATGTGGGACGTGTGCGGCGCGAGTACACCTTGGCCCTGTGACTCAGCCTGAGCGGGCCCAGGCTGTCCCATTGAGCAGGAGCCCAGAAGGCCGCCGTGCTGCGAGTCCTGATCCTCCTGCCATCTGTTAGGGTGCGGAGGTCACCCAGGCGTCTGAGGGTGGGACGGTGCCACTTCCGAAGGAGCCAGGGCAGCAAACCCAAAATCCCTGCGTGCCTGGGCAGGTTAGGAGATTCCTTCTGCCTGCGAAGTCTGGCTGGGCTGCAGCAGAGGAGGGACCCTTGCTGCCTGGCTCACGAAAGCCCCCTGTTCCGCATGTCCTTGTGTGAGTGAAGGTGACCAAGGAGGGAGGAGGGTAACACCCGCCGGGGCCGCGTTGCACAGGCCGCCTGCGTGCGCGGGTTCCCTGCCACCCTGGCCTGGATGCCTGGACCTTCGATTCTGACACGAAATCTGAATCCTGAACTCCAAAAGGCACGTCTCTGGGGCCAGTTAGGGTAGGAGTTCCGCTCAAAGCCCTGCCCCCACCCCGTCCCAACCCTGCGTCCTAAAGCTCCTGCAGCAGAGCCCGGTGTTCCTCCTGGCTGAGGATTAGTTCCAACGGAGCCGGCTGTTCCACGTCCTTCAGCTCCCCCAGTGGCGCCGGATCTAGCAAAGGTTGTGCCTTTTGCTGAAATTCTAGGGTCGACAGGAGCTCATCTACAAGGCTGGAGGGGAGTGCAGACGAGCGCTGAGTCTCCTGGAGCGGTTGGGAGGGCGCCTGGATGGCTTGCATGTGTGCTTGACGCTCGCAGGCCTCCGGGGTCGCGGGCTCCGGACTTGGAGGTGCCCAGTCTTCGGGTTCCCAAGCCGCCTTGGAGACCTGGGGCTCCAGCCCCACCAGCGACTCCGCTGGGACGTGGGTGGTGCCAGCACACCTTGGCCCTGTGACTCAGCTTGAGCGGGCCCAGGCTGTCCCACTGAGCACGCGCCCAGCAGGCTGCTGTGCTGCGGGTCCTGGTCTTCCTGTCATTTGTTGGGGGTGCGGGGCCACCGAGGAGTCTGAGGGTGGGACAGCCCCACTTCCGGAGGAGCCAGGGCACCGAACACAAAGCCCCGAGTGCAGGGGCAGGTTGGGAGACTCCTTCTGCCTGCGCAGCCTGGCTGGGCTGGAGCAGGGGGACTGCCCTTGCTCCCTGGCTCACGAAATCCCCCTGTGGGAGAGCCCCAGGCGCGCAGGGCATGTGGGGTGCGGGAAGCCGCGTTTCCCACGTCCAGGTGTGGGTGAACTCGATAGAGGAGGGAGGAGGGCAACACCTGCTGGGGTGTCAATAACCACAGTGGCCTCAAAGAGCTCAAATGAAAGGAAGAATTGCACGTCTCTCACTTTAAGTCCAGAGCTAGAAATGATTAAGCTTAGTGCAGATGTAGAATTTTCACCGCTAGAGAGAAGTCAACGCTTGGCTTCAAAACTTCAAAGGATGGGCCGGGCGCGATGACTCACGCCAGCACTTTGGGAGGCCGAGGCGGGTGGATCACAAGGTCAGGAGATCGAGACCATCCTGGCTAACACGGTGAAACCCCGTCTCTACTAAAAATCCAAAAAAATTAGCCGAGCGTGGTGGCGGCGCCTGTAGTCCCAGCTACTCGGGAGGCTGAGGCAGGAGAATGGCGTGAACCCAGGAGGCGGAGCTTGCAGTGAGCCGAGATCGCGCCACTGCACTACAGCCTGGGCGACAGAGCGACACTAAAAAAAAAAGAAGGAAAGAAAAGAAAGAAAAAAAAGATTGCTGCTTATTGACAATTCACCTAGCTACCCAGAAGCTTAGATGGAGATGTACTTGGAAATTAATGTTATTTTCATGGCTGCTAATACAATATCTACCCTTCAGCCTGTGGATCGAGGAGTGGTTTTGACTTTCAGGTCTTATTATTAAATAATAAATGCATTTTGTAAAGGTATAGCTGTCATAGACGTGATTTCTTTGTTGAATCTGGATAAACTGAATTGAAAACCTTTTGGAAAGTATTCACCATTAATCCTTTCATGATATTTCAACCTCCTCCCGTGAATCACAAATGTCCTTAAAAGCAATCCTTAAATGCCGTTTGTGGCATTTAAATCCTTAAGGACATTTGTGATTGATGGGAGGAGGCTGAAATATCAACATTAACAGGAGTTTGGAAGAAGTTGATTCCAGCCCTCATGGATGACTTTGAGGGCTCAGGATGTCAGAGGAAGTCCCTGCAGATGCGGTAGAAATCGCAAGACAACTAGAATTAGAATTAGAGCCTTAAGATGAGATGAAATTGCTGTAAACTCATGATAAAACTTGAACAAATGGGGAGTTGCTTCTTATGGATGAGGAAAGAAAACATTTTCTTGAGATGGAACCTGCTCCAGGTGGAGATGCTATGAACATTGCTGAAACGACAGCAAAGGATTTAGGATATTCCATAAACCTGGTTGAGAAAGCAGCTGCAGGGTTTGACAGGGTTGATTCCAGTTTTGAAGGAAGTTCTACTGTGGATGAAACGCGATCAAACAGCATCACATGCTACAGGGAAATATTTTGTGAAAGGAACAAACTTCATTGTTTTATTTTAAGAAACTGACAGGGGCACCCAACCTTCAGCAACCCCCAGGCTGATCAGTCAGCAGCCCTCAATACAGAGGCAAGATCCCCACCAGCAAAAACATTATGACTTGGTAAGGCTCAGATATTCATTAGTATTTTTTAGCAATTAGGTATTTTAAGTTATGTGCATACTTTTTAGACATAATGCTATTAATTACTAATTAATTATTAAACAACCATTAGACGACAATATGGTTTAAGCATAACTTTTATAAGCACTGGGAAACAAAATGTTTGTGCGACTAACTTGACTGTAACATTTGCCTTATTGCAGTGGTCTGGAACCAAACCCACACTATCTCTGATGGGTGCTTGTAGGTTTTTTGTTGTTCTTTGTTTTGAGATGGGGTTTCGCTCTGTCGCCCAGGCCAGAGTGCAGTGGCATGATCATAGCTCACTGCAGCCTCAAACTGCTGGGTCAAGTGATTTTTTTCTACCACAGCCTCCGGAGTAGCTGGGACTACAGGCATGCAGCACTATGCCTGGATATGTTTTTTAATAATTTTTTTTTTTTTCTGTAGAGACGGGGTCTCACTATGTTGTCCAGCTGGTCTTGAACTCCTGGGCTCAAGCAATCCAGCCACTTCAGTGTCCCAAAGTGCAGCCATTACAGGCTTGAGCCACTGCACCCAGCTTGTCTGCAGTTTTTAAAATAAAAACGGCTGGGCGCGGTGGCTCACGCCTGTAATCCCAGCACCTTGGGAGGCTGAGGCAGGTGGATCACGAGGTCAGGAGTTCGAGACCAGCCTGGCCAAGATGGTGAACCCAGTCTCTACTAAAAATACAAAAATTAGCCGGGTGCAGTGGTGGGCACCTGTAGTCCCAGCTACTCAGGAGGCTGAGGCAGGAGAATCTCTTGAACCCGGGAGGCAGAGGTTGCAGTGAGCCAAGATCGTGCCACTGCCCTCCAGCCTGGCGACACAGCAAGACTCCATCAGAAAACAACAACAACAACAACAAACAGCATAATTTAAAAGATTAAAAGTTAAGGTAGATTTTTACAAATGTATATATCTACCATTATAGTATCATACAGAATGGTTTTACTGCTGTAAAGATTCTCTGTGCTCTGTGTATCCACCTCTTCCTTCCCCTCGGTCCATGGCAACCGCTGATATTTCTACTGTTCCCACAGTTTCACGGTCTCCGGAACGTCATATAATTGGAATAGAATAGTATGTAGACTTTTCGGATTGGCTTCTTCTCTTAGCAACATGCATTTAAGTTTCCTCCTTGTATTTTTTTGTGGCTTGATAGATCATCTCCTGTTAGCAGTGAGTAATATCCCGTTGCTGTTATACTTTTGTCAAGACTCAGAACGTACAATGCGAAGAGTAAACGTGAATGTGCTCTGTAAGCTTTGAGCCATAATGAAGGGTCAAGGTAGGTCCTGGTTGTCACAGGTGCACTGTGTGAGGCAGGAAGCTGTGGTGGGGAGGCTGTGTGTGGGGAAAGGAACACGTGGGAAGCCTGTACCCTCTCCTCCGTTTAGCTGTGAACCTGCACTTCTCTAAAAAATAAAATTACTTAAAATTAAAAGCAAACAATTAGAAAAATTAAAACATTACAACGTGTCATACAGTTTTCAAATCGCAAGACAGAAAAAGACGTAATAAAATAAAGTATAGAAAACAACAATGATAGCAATAAAACATCAGTGACAGAAGGCAGAAGACAGAAACGTGGAGCCAAACACGTTAATTTATTTTAATCACTAGTTATATTCATTTATACCAATTTATATTGATTTAACATATTAATTTTGACTAAATGGCATTAAAGAAGGTTTGAGGAGTTTGCGTGTCACATTCTGGATGAGAGGGTTCAATAATATTAACTCTTTAGTTTGCTGTAAATCATTTAAAAATATGCTCAAATTCCAATAAAAATTCCAAGAAAAATATTTTTGAACAAGAAAATGTGATTTTAAATTGGTCTATTGAACACACACATGACAGCCAATATTATAAAATGTACTATAAGATACTGAAGATTATTATTACCATTCAAAATTAAACAAATTTGAAATGGCACAAAAATAAACACATTAATGAAAGAGAATTAAAAACAGAAATGGAGCACAATTTTATCTCATAACAGGGTAGCATTTGAAATCCACAAAACAAGAGCTATTGTTCCATTTATGGTATTAAAATATTGGGTGATGATTTGAGAATATAAAATGATAGAATTGAATCGTGGTCCCGTGCCTTGCATGAAAGTTAATTCCAGCATTAAATATAAAAAAAAAAAAAAGAGAGAGAGAGAAAAGAAAAGAAAATTAGCTGTGTGTATGTGTTTTATGACCTTGAGAATGAATGTCTTCTAAAATCAAAATTTCAAACAGAAAACATATAAAAAGGAATAATAAACCTAACGTACCTAAAATGTAAATTCTTACACATTTCAACACCAGGCAAATAGCACAAAACAAACTGGGGAAATTTTTACAACAATTATGTTACATAAAAGTTAAAATCCTTACAACATATACAATGTATAAAACAGTATGATTACTGCTTATTAATACCATTATGATTACCTGGTCTTCCCGCACACCAGTCCTCTTCCGGTGCCCGGTGGTGAAACGGAGCCCTCCCTCTCTGGTCACAGTGGAGGATCCAGCAGGAACCTGAGCCCAGACAGGCTCCAAACTCTGAACCCTGCCTAGACTTATGAAGGGTGTGAGCCAAGCCGGGACCTCACACTCCCTCCTGCAATGACGCAGATACCCACTCACGGCAGAGATTCAGTCCCTCTCTGGAAAAGCTGTGTAACAATTATTGCAGAAACTTGTTTCTTATGTTCCCAGGCACATGGAGAAAGCTGGTCTGGAAGACTGATGTCCACATGCCAAGAGAAGCACTCATGAAACACACGCTGCATGCACCACACCATGTGCACACGCACACACCCCAGACACCACACACACTGCAACACACCATGTGCACATGCACACACCACACACACACCACACCCACTGCACACACCACACCATGTGCACACCTTACACACACTACACACTGCACACACACCACACACATGAACTTACTACACACACACCACACCCAGTGCACACGCCACACCATGTGCACATGCATACACACACCACACACACGAACCTACTACACACACACCATGCACATACAGTACCACACACACACCACACCCACTACACACACACACTGCACACACACCACACACACGAACCTACTACACACACACCACGCACATACAGCACCACACACACACTACACACACATCAAACACACACCCCACACATACTCCCCACATACTGCACACGTACATATAGCACTACACACACAGAGCAAACACACACATCACATACACACACCACATGCATTCAACACACACATCAAACACTACACACACTGCACACACACAGCACCATGCACACACAAAACAAACACACACATCACATACACCACACACACATATCACACGCACACCACACCACACATGGTACACATACACACCACACACACATACACCACAAACACAGCACATACACACACCATGCACCACCCACAGTATTCACACATGACACCCACAATACACACCACACACACATATACATACTCCATGCACTTACTACACACGCAGACCACACACACACCATACACACACATCACATGCATACATCTGCGCACACCTCACAACACAGAAAACACCACTCTCCTTTTGGTTTCCTTAAATAGATGGTGATCTGTTTTGCTCCGGGAGAAACTAGTGTCCTGTAGTATGATAAGCAATGAGATATTGGGGGGATAAAAAAAATCAGAGCCCCTCAAACTCCTCAGAGAAAGAGGTAGGATAAAAATGCACCCTTTATGCTTGATGTCATTATTGCTGTTACTAGTATTCTAGATTACTCAGTACATCCACAGGGTTAAATCTTTAGAAAAACCGACTCCCTTCACTTCCGTCTTCTGAAGTCATAAATCGCAATTCGTTTCCTAGAGCTCCTGCCATTTGCAGCGAGCTCACAGCATTACACAGTCAGCACACAGAGCCTGGGGCTGCTATCCAACCGCCAAGACAACCGTGAGTCCACAGAAGAGAATGTGCCTCCAAGGTAGACACCTGGCTTCACAGCGGCAGAGCAGGAAGACGTAGCTTCGGGAACCAGGCCGCACCGGTTCAAACCCCAGCTCCTCTGTGACCTTGGGCGAGTTACTTAACCTACGTGCTCCCGTTTCCTTGGGTGCAAATTAGGAACAGTGAGTCCCTGCCTGAGGGGTGTCTCATATGCATCTGTCTGCATATCTGTGTATTTGTTATTTATCTACCTGTCAATCATCCATTAACAAGGAGGAACATGAGATGAAATCAGGGTGACCTTGACATCCTAGTTGTGCACCTGCACAGAGGATGGTCTCCAATTCCACAGCTACTTCTCTTTAGGGAATCAAGCTTACTGTGTGTAGGTTACAGGTGGTAGAATTTGCCTTAGCTATTCACTTACTGTGTAGAGGAGACTATGAACAGTTGGGTAGACAGTCCTTGAAGTGTCATTTTTATGTGAGATATAATGGAAAACACTATTATTCCATGTATGCTGTTGTAGTTTTTAAAAGTTGGGTACACGTTTTTGAGATGGAGTTTTGTTTCTTGTTGCCCAGGCTGGAGGGCGATGGTGCGATCTCAGCTCACCACAACCCCCGCCTCGTGGGTTCAAGCGATTCTCCTGCCTCAGTCTCCCGAGTAGCTGGGATTACAGGCATGCGCCACCATGCCTGACTAATTTTGTATTGTTAGTAGACACGGAATTTCTCCATGTTGGTCAGGCTGGTCTCAAACACAGGTGATCCGCCCGCCTTGGCCTCCCAACGTGCTGGGATTACAGGCGTGAGCCATCGCGCCTGGCCTCATCTTTGTTTTTAATCGATGACTGATTGGCATATGGAGCACACCCCATGGCCTTTGCATTGCCTGTGAAGTCTCAGGTGGTTCTTACTTTCTATAGAGCCAACACAGAGCACTAACCTTTATATGTCACGGAAGCCAACCTTCAGGAAAGCAGGAGGAGTATAGGGGTCATTACAGGGGTTCCTTATTCTCTATTTCCTGCTGTTACAGGAATCTAGTTGTGAGTTCTCTAAATTTAGATATAATTTACTTTCTCTTATAGTATATACTCATGTGATTTTAACAATAAGATGTGAGATAAGAGGAGCTTATGTTAGTCCATTACTAACAGACACATTTCAGAATTTTGTCTGCTTTTCTTTCTCCTGAGCTGACCAGGAACACTGGTCCTTCACGAGGAAAGGGCTATGGCTCCTGGGGAGACTTGGCAGCTTGAGCTCTGTGACTACTCATCTTGCAGTAGAGCTACTGCGGTTGCTTCAGTGACTGAAATTATTTTTATATATTTTATTATACTTTAAGTTCTGGGGTACATGTGCAGAATGTGCAGGTTACATAAGTATACATGTGCCATGGTGGTTTGTTGCACTCATCAACCTGTCATCTACATTAGGCATTTCTCCTAATGCTATCCCTCCTCTAGTCCCCCAGCCCCCAACAGGCCCCAGTGTGTGACGTTCCCCTCCCTGTGTCCATGTGTTCTCATTGTTCAACTCCCATTTATGAGTGAGAACATGTGGTGTTTAGTTTTCTGTTCTTGTATTCGTTGGCTGAGAATGATGGCTTCCAGCTTCATCCATGTCCCTGCAAAGGACATGAACTTACCCTTTTTTATGGCTGCACAGTATTCTGTGTTGTATATATGCCATATTTCCTTTATCCAGTCTATCATTGATGGGCATTTGGGTTGGTTCCAAGTCTTTACTATTGTGAATAGTGCCGCAGTAAATATACGTGTACATGTGTCTTTATAGTAGCACGATTTATAATCCTTTGGGTATATACCCAGTAATGGGATTGCTGGGTCAAATGGTATTTCTGGTTACAGATCCTTGAGGAATTACCACACTGTCTTCCACAATGGTTGAACTAATTTACACTCCCACCAATGGTGCTTCTCCACATCCTCTCCAGCATCTGTTGTTTCCTGACTTTTTAGTGATCACCATTCTAACTGGCATGAGACGGTATCTCATTGTGGTTTTGATTTGCATTTCTCTAACAACCAGTGATGAGCTTTTTTTCATATGTTTGTTAGCCACATGTCTTCTTTTGCGAAGTGGCTGTTCACATCCTTCATCAACTTGATGGGGTTGTTTTCTTCTTGTAAATTTGTTTAAGTTCTTTGTAGATTCTGAATATTAGCCCTTTGTCAGATGGATGGATTGCAAAAATTTTCTCCCGTTTTGTAGATTGCCTGTTCACTCTGATGGTAGTTTATTTTGCTGTGCAGAAGCGCTTTAGTTTAATTAGATCCCATTTGTCAATTTTGGCTTTTGCTGCCATTGCTTTTGGTGTTTTAGTCATGAAGTCTTTGGCCATGCCTATGTCCTGAATGGTATTACCTAGGTTTTCTTCTAGGGTTTTTATGGTTTTAGGTCTTATGTTTAAGTCTTTAATCCAAGTTGAGTTAACTTTTGTATAAGGTGTACGGAAGGGGTCCAGTTTCAGTTTCTGCATATGGCTAGTCTGTTTTCCCAACACAATTTATTAAATAGGGAATGCTTTCCCCATTGCTTGTTTTCGTCAGCTTTGTCAAAGATCAGATGGTTGTAGATGTGTGGTGTTATTTCTGAGGAGTCTCTTCTCTTCCATTGGTCTATATATCTGTTTTGGTACCAGTACCAAAGCATTTTGCATTTCAGTATCATGCTGTTTTGGTTACTGTAGCCTTGTAGTATACTTTGAAGTCAGGTAGCATGATGCCTCCAGCTTTGTTCTTTTTGCTTAGGATTGCCTTGGCTATGCGGGCTTTTTTTTTTTTTTTTTTGGTTCCATATGAACTTTAAAGTAGTTTTTCCAATTCTGTGAAGAAAGTTAATGGTAGCTCGATGGGGATAGCATTCAATCTATAAATTTCTTTGGGCAGTATGGCCATTTTCATATTGATTCTTCCTATCCATGAGCATGGAATGTTTTTCCATTTGTTTATGTCCTCTCTTATTTCCTTGAGCAGTGGTTTTGTAGTTCTCCTTAAAGAAGTCCTTCACATCCCTTGTAAGTTGGATTCCTAGGTATTTTATTCTTTGAAGCAATTCTGAATGGGAGTTCACTCATGATTTGGCTCTCTGTCTGTTGTCAGTGTATAGTAATGCTTGTGATTTTTGCACATTGATTTTGTATCCTGAGACTTTACTGAAGTTGCTTATCAGCTTAAGGAGATTTTAGGCTGAGATGATGGGGTTTTCTAAATATAAAATCATGTCATCTGTAAACAGAAACAATTTGACTTCCTCTCTTTGAATAGGAGTGGTGAGAGAGTGCATCCTTGTCTTGTGCCAGTTTTCAAAGGGAATGCTTCCAGTTTTTGCCCATTCAGTATGATACTGGACATCAAGGTCACCCTGATTTCCTCTCAGGTTCCTCCTTGTTAACCCAACCTTCAGGTCCTATTGCTGTTATCTTTTGAGCATTTCTCAGATCTCACTGATACTGATTTTTTTTTTTTTTGGAGACACAGTTTCACTCTGTCGCCCAGGCCAGAGTGCAGTGGTGTGATCTCGGGTCACTGCAACCTCCGCCTCCTGGGTTCAAGAGATTCTCCTGCCTCAGCCTCTGGAGTAGCTGGAATTACAGGCATGAGCCACCACACACCCGGCTAATTTTGTATTTTTCGTAGAGACGGGGTTTCGCCATGTTGGCCAGACTGGTCTCGAACTCCTGACCTCAGGTGATCAACCTGCCTCGGTCTCCAAAAGTGCTGGGATTATAGGCATGAGCCACGATGCCCAGCCCCGACAGATCTCTCTTACGTACACATCAGTTTCAGGCATTCAGGGTGGTTTAGACTCCCCCACTTTCAAGTCCACGCTCCACGCTGCTGCTAATGTGATCTTCAAACCCTGACTGGCCCTCACTGGCCTTTTGCCTAAAATCTTCAAGTGGTTCCCCATCATCTTCAGGATGAAGTCCAAACTCCCAAGCATGATACTCAAGATGCTATAACCGGCCCCTCCTACCTGACTTCTTGCCCTTCCCCAAACGTGTCATCCTCCCTCATCTTCCTTCAAAATAGAGAAGCCAGGCAATATTTCAGGTGCTTGGCCCACACGAATGAACCAAACAGAGATCCTGGCCTATGTGGACCTCGTATTCTTATGGGAGACGGTGAGAGGTAGGGAGGTGGATGGTGGAAGAATGGCTGAGTAATCGGGTAAATGGATGAGATGTCTGATGATAGATGGATGGATGGTGGACATAAATGGATGATGGACAGGTAAGTAGATGATTGGTGAATGCGTAGACAGATACAGAGAGGTTGATAAATGGATGACTGACAGGTAGATAAATAACGAATACACAGATATGCAGACAGATGGACAGAGTGTCGTATGGTTATAACGGCAGTGGAGACATGAGTCAGGATGGGGAACGGGAGGGATTGTGTATGAAGAGGTGCCGTATTTCACAATTTTACAGAAACAGGATAAATGAACCATACTTCTCACGTTGGGTCTGGCTTCCCCTCCAGAGCAGAGCCTGCAGTCTCTGAGCTGAAGCGTCGATCTCCTCCACCCACCCTCCCACTCTCAGCCACCCCCTCTGCCATGTGCCTCTCTCCCCCAGGTCTTCCTGCCTTTGCAGAGGTGAGGTAAGGTGCACGGGTGAACAGAAAACGCGCCCGAAGCCAAGAGATCACCATCTCCTGCTACACCCACCTCTCTCAGGCTTTTATTGAGAGAGAAGAGCGTGAGACAACCAAAACCCACCACACTTATCTCATAGAGTAGCTGGGATTGTGAAGATGGCACGATCCGAAGGTAAACACAGGGTTTATCAACCCCGCTGCAGCATCGTGGAGAGAGAATGTAGGAAACAGACGCAATGGTGACCGACATGGATCTCCTCTCCTGTGTGGTAAGATGTCAGGCCAAAGGTGGGCTTGCATCTTCCTGCAAGGAGCGGCCCTGTGTGATTGTCAGTCATGGGGCAGCCTCCCTGAATTTCAGTTTCCTCATCTATAAAATGGAAGACAGACCCCCACTGGCTTCCATGAGAACTGAAGCGACGTGAACTCACGCCTGCGTGCACGTCTGGGTGTGTTGTGTGTTCAGACAGGGCGCCCACACAGCGGCATTGACACACGGTGAGGGAAGCGTTCACCGCAGGCTGAGAGCACGTGGGCACCTCCATACTCCCGAACTCGACAGGGGCCTCCAAGACACCCACATGAGTAAGAGAAGGTCTCAATATGTGTCAGGGCTTAAGACAGCTGTGAAATAACGGAGGTTGGATTTGGGAGCAAATCCTCCTTCGTTCCATCCCCACACGTTTTCCTGGGGTCAAAGTCTCCTTGGAGAAGGCAGCAGGGGGCGCCGTGGAGGTGGTTTCATTCAGGCTCTCAGCTGTGTCCTTCTCGTTTGCACGGGTGACACTCCCCGAGGCCATAAAACCTCTCTAGAAAGAAGAGCAGAGCCAGGAGGCCAGGCAGACAGTGACTGAGGAGGATGCAGAAGTGGCTGATCACACGAGCCTGTGTGGACCGAGAGATTCGTTACAGCACAACTGACTCACAGCCTTTCCTCCACCACTGGGTGCGTTCGGAGACTCAGGCTTTCCTCCACCACGAGCCAGTTCCGAGACTCACAGTCTTTCCTCCACCACTGAGTGCGTTCCATCATCCCTTCAACTCCGTTTTTTCTTCTGACACAGGAGACAACAGTCACAGCTTCACCTGATTCTCAAGAACGCCCAGCGAAGGGCATTTGAAAAACAAAGGGATTCACCAATCGGGTCCATCACCAGCGACCAACCCCCTGCGCTCACCTGTGCCCTGGAACTATACAAGAATTCACAGGTAATTTTCTTTTAAAGAAGCAACTTTAACCTACATGTTGGAAAAACAGAGTAATTCAAACGTCAATCACAGCCTGAGTTTTTGTTGTTTTTGAGATGGAGTTTTCCCCTGTCTCCCGGGCTGGGGTGCAGTAGCATGATCTCGGCTCACTGCAACCTCCACCTCCCAGGTTCAAGCATTTCTCCTGCCTCAGCCTGCTGAGTAGCTGGAACTACAGGTGCCCGACAGCCTAAGTTTTCTGTTGCTAAATTAATGAAATTTCAGCTGGCCACGCCCAGGTGGCAGTGGCAACTCAGGCTCCAGACAGCCCTGTGCAGATGATATCATAAAACACGGAGGAAAAACAAACAGGAAACACATGACAATGTGTGGTTTCTGTTTCTGTTTAGAAAAGTAGACCTGGAAAACAAATCACTGAGGGTAAGGAAAAGAAAAAACTATGCTCGCAACCACGATTAAAAAGTTATTTAACAGTGACGCCTAAAAATGAGAAAAATTTGGCACGAGATTATAATCTTTTTAATTAGTATGAAATTCTGAATAGTAGACAACGTGGGCTTGTAAACCACGTGAACAGCTATTTACCAGACACTGGGGTCTCCCAGCATGGTGTGTCTGCACAGAAAGCTGGAGGCCCACACCCACCACGCTTCTGCCTCGCCCAGTGGCTGGGCACAGGCACCCTCCTGGCACAGGAGGCAGATGGACGTATTGTCACACCCCACCCCATGCTTACCTGACCGATAGTGCTCATCTCGTGACCCTGAAGACCTTCGGCGGTGGCAGCGAGAGGCAGAGGAAGGAGTGACAGGAGCCCGGCGTTCTTGCAGCAAAGCTTGGTCCACCCCTGGATTTCAGGGAAAACAGCAGTGAGGTGTGGCTGTGCTCAGCGGACTCCAGCAAATCATTCCCTCCATCCCCACAGCAAAGCCAGAGCTACCCACGGGACTGGGCATGGCGGCACCTCAGAGCCCACAGGCAGGAGGGCCAGGACTGAGGGGGAAGCTCTCCCACAGCCGGGGAGACCCCTCCTGCCTGGACACCACCAAGGCCCCTCTCACAGCACAAGGGTCCACTGACAGGCAGGCAGAGACACAAACTCAGCCACAGGTAGCAACTGAATTCCTGGGAGTTAGAGAAACAGGGCCCAAGACACAGTCTCAAGTTACGACCTTTCATGTTGTAAATATACAGAATGGGCTGTATAAGTTCTTAAGAAAATTTAAAACTTAATTATTAAAGCAATTTTTAAAACAAATCTTACAGGATAGTTCAACAGTATAATTCAGGTAACCAGGACATACCACGACCGACCAGCTTTGCTCATTCAAGATTACTCTCTGGAAACGCACTCCATTTGATGCCAAGTGTTAACAGATTATATTCGACTATGAATTACAATTATTTGATGAATTACAAAAAAACGTTAATGTGGTCAGATGAAACGATTTAACGGTATTGGTCAAAACACTGACATGAATCCACCTGTCACAGTACTGGTTATACTCAGGTAACAACAGGGTGGCAAGGAACACAACTAGACGAAACTAAGCCCCCAAAGGAAGGACATCATCATCACGGTTCCACGAAGAACTGCTCTGAGACCACGGGAAAAACAGCATCCCCACAGTTCCGTGAACGGCTCTGAAACCACAGAAAGGACGTCATCCTCACGGCTCCACGAAGAACTGCTCTGAGACCACGTGAAGGGTGTCATCCTCACAGCTCCGTGAACGGCTCTGATACCACAGAAAGGATGTCATCCTACGTCATCCTCACAGTTCAGTGAAGAACTGCTCTGAGTCCACGGGGAGGACGTCATCATCACAGTTCAGTGAAGAACTGCTCTGAGTCCACGGGGAGGACGTCATCGTCACAGTCCCGTGAAGAACTGCTCTGAGACTGAGCACCAATCACTAACAGATGCTTCTTCAGAAATGGATCAGTAATATTTGATTGAAAGTAAACTAGAAATAAAGTTTTAAGTTAACAAAAGAGATATTTAGTCCCTGGTTTTCCATGATGGGCTCTTATGACAGCTGTAGAGTCTGTGGGCTTCATATTCCTCTTACTCAGGTGGTTTCTGCACGTCAGCTTTTGATGGTGCGTGTGCAGACCCTACGTGGCAGGCTGGTGAGTTCAGAACTAAGTGAAGCACAGCTCCACACCCCGCCACCGCCCCCCCACACCCCGCCACCGCTCCCACACCCCGCCACCGCTCCACCACCCTGCCACAGCTCCCCCATCCCGTCATTTTGTTAAGTCTCACATGCTCTTCTTTCAGCAGCATCCAAATCACCATCAGTTCCTGAGGAACAAACTGCTGCTACCAACCTCTTGCAGTCATCATCTACAAATGATCTTTTAAAAACGATCTTCAATTACCTTTTTATCAAACAGATGCATTTTAGGAAATAAAAGAGTGTTATCAAGTCTCACGTGAAAAACAGTAGTTACCTGGCACTTACGTTCATAAACACGGACTTACCACACGACTTCCTGAATTGTCCTTTAGACCCCACCCCTTACAGTACTGTGGTCATCACGTCAGGGTCTGCAGTGTGCTACAAATACCGTCCTATCTTACGTTTTTCAATGATTCTGGAGTTAATACTTTTTATCTATTTTCCATTATCCTGGCTTTCAATGTACCTATTGCCAACCCTTTCACAGTTCCTCCACAGAACTGAAAAACTCTTTCCCATACTTTCTCACCCACGATCAAACACTGATAACCTGGTGAGAATCTCTGTTTGATTTTCCTGGAAATCCTCTTGGAGCCCCGCCTCCATCCCCAACATGCTACCGTCACTGGGCCGTGCCTTTCTTCCCACTGGCCGTGCTGCTCGCTATGTTGGTCACTCGTTCTCAACCCCTCGAGGCCCCCTCCTCTCCCCACTCTCCCATCCTAAAAGAGCACCTCAAGTGCTTCAGAAAGGACGAACGAGAAGGAACACCTGGGGGCCCCGCGTGTCCGAAAGTGCTTTTCTCTCTACCCCAGTGAGACTGGGTCTTTCTCCTAGATAGGGACTTCCAGGTGAAAGTTAATTCTATTCATTGCCTTTCATTTCCATTATTGGTGAGAAGTTAAACGTCATTCTGATGCTATAATCTTTACGTAATATCCATTCCTTTCTCTTCTTTGATAATCTTTTCTTCATTCCCACGGGAGGAGTTGCAAGCCAGGCTGTAATATCTATCTATTCCTTTCTTTTCTTCCTCGATAATCTTTCATGCTGTAAACCAGGTTTTACTTCTCATGGGGGCACACGACCAAATCTCTCCCCCAGGAGGGCTTCATCGGGGCTGTTTCATTTGCCTGAAGAGTCCTCTCCTCTCCTGTTTCATAACCAAACACAGGCATGTTCATCCCTCTGGGCTGGGCTGTTTCCTCCACACGTGTGCTCTGACCTGGGGCCTCTGTTTTCAGTACCACCCCCAAATCTGGAGCCTCCCCGGTTTAATTTCTCCAGATAACACACATGGCTGGGAAGAGGGGGAAGAGGGGGAAGAGGGGGAGGGGACACCTCCTGGACACCGTTCTCTGGGCTCCACGTGTACAGCACCCATGGCTGTCCCCCTTGTCTTCATCTTGGCTTTCTCCATTTTGCTAAATGATGAACCACAAATTCCTCTACCTGACTTCTCCTGTGCTGTGGACTTACAGTCACTGACATCTTAGCACAGTTTGGAGAAACAGAGATAAATGCACACTTCCAAGTTGCCAAGTGTAACCAGTGGCCGGACGTTTTCAATGCTTCACCTTCAATCTCAATACCGCACCTATCCAGTCCAGGCAAACACGCTTCTCAGGATTACCTCCAACCCTAACCTCCTCTTGGTGCCCACGGACAACGGCGTACGGAGTTCTAGGCGGCTGCTCGGCTTCTCACAGGCCTTGTGTCTGATCTCAGAAAGCTACTTTTGCATACCAACCTTGTGAATATCTCCTCTCAGGTGGAAATGCAAAGTTGCAACAAAAGTTTGAAAACAAATGAATAAAACAGAAGACTAGCTTCTACAGGTTGCAATAAGACAGCAAAAGAAACAAGTATGAACTCGCACGTTTCCTTCATTCATTTTCTTCTGACGTCATCCCAAATGAGGCTGGAGGTGGCTTAATGGTGTGTTCTGGGAAGAAGAAAGCCACAATTGAATAGGCGTCACTCAGCTGGATTCCAGCCTGTGACTGCACAGGACCGAGGGGTAGCAGAGGGGCGTCCCCACTGTTCCCATCACAGGGAAACCAAGTGCGGCTGCTGGAACAGATGCCTCTTGGTAGCAAGAACACAAATGATCACGAAGATGCACGACTACAGCATAGTGCTCTGCGCTGCTGAGAGCTCACATTCATAGTCACGTTCAGTTTAGGGAAGTGTGGTTGAAAATCAGCTCTCAGGAGCGTCACAAAGACGGGAAGCTCTTGACAGAGGTGTGGTCAGGGGAGAGAGGCCGGCGTGGTCCCTGGGAAGGGGGCATCCCCAGGGAGATGGGGTGGCTGCCTTCAAACATTCAAGCCTCTTCAGGCAAAAACACGGCCGAGATGGAGATAAGGTTCTCCTCGCAGGAGCACCTGCTCAGCTTTCATGCGTTGGCCACGCGAGGCACCAGCTCAGCTCCGGTCCTCCGGGGACGGGAGATCCCGTGCCTGCAGTCAGGGCCCTGATACATCCGCTCCTGTCACTCTGTGGGATCTGGGCAAGTTCGTGACCTTTCCCAGGCTCAGCCTCCTGCCTCTGGACAGAAGTGGCAGTGATAGCTAACACTGCAGCCCCCGCCTAAGCACCTGAGAGTCACTCATTCATCAGCACGAGCAGCACCAGGCCGTGACTGTCACTTCTGCTGTTTTCTTGGCAAGGAGACACAGGTGCAGAAGCCATCTGTGAGTGGGGGCGGCCCGGGGCCACCTTTGTGCGGTGACTGAACATCCTCCCATGACTGCCTTTTCATTTGCAACGGGGACCCCTCTCCCCAGGCCCTTCCCCGCCCTCTTCTGAGGGCAGAGGCTGTTGTTTTCCTGGTACCTGCGGTGGTGCCCAGAGCCTCTATCTCTGTTACAGGAACAAAATCTGGCTTGTCTCAAAGCCAGGAAGAGACCTTTTTGGAACCCCATTATGAAAGTTAGTATTTGGACAGAGTATTCTTTTAAGAAAATATGGAAACTGCTAGAATTTCAGGTCCAGAAACGAATCTTGGAGCAAAGAAAAGCCTGAAGGTGGGGGGAGGGGAGGGGAGGGGGAGGGGTGAGGAGGAGAATGGGGGCAAAGGGAGGGGTTGGAGGCGGGGGAAGGGGCGGGGGGAGAGAAGGGGGAGGGAAGGGGTGGGGGGAAGGAGCGGGGGAGTGGAGGGCGGGAAGGGAGAGGGGGAGAGGGGAGAAGGGAGGCGGGGGAAGGGAGGGAAGAGGGGAGGGGGAAGGGGAGAAGGGGAGAGGGGAGGGCAGAGGGGAGGGGGGAGGGGGAGGGGGGAAGGGGGAAGGGGGAAAGGGGGGAAAAAACTCATGGGAGAATGAGAGAATACTATGATTAACATTAGCAGCAACAATCTTTTTTTTTTTTTTTTTTTTTTTGAGATGGAGTCTCCCTCTGTTGCCCAGGTTGGAGTGCAGTGGCGCGATCTCAGCTCACTGCAAGCTCCACCTCCTGAGTAGCTGGGACTACAGGCACCGCCACCACGCCCGGCTAATTTTTTTGTATTTTTAGTGGAGACGGGGTTTCACCGTGTTAGCCAGGATGGGCTCGATCTCCTGACCTTGTGATCCGCCCGCCTCGGCCTCCCAAAGTGCTGGGATTACAGGCGTGAGCCACCGCGCCTGGCCTAGCAGCAATAATTTTATAAAGGTAGATGACATGGATAATTGTTTAGAAATATTAAAATTACCAAAATTGACTCAAGAAGAAAGAGAAAACAAGCTGCAAACGGGGAGTACAAATTTGCAATACAAAAAAGCGGCAGTGAAATTACTCATAATATGTAATGGCTATAAATTAATCAGAAAAACAAACACTCCACTAGAACAATGTGCAAAAATGAAACTAGACCGGCTAATAAACACAGACAACATGATTAACCCACTAGTAACCTTGCAAATGCAAATTTAACAGATGCCACATAGCATCTGTCTGCAGGGCGAATATTAAAAAGCATTCCATTTGAACTGAGGTCTACAGCAGTTGTGGGGCAACAGGGACTCTCATTTGCCACACCTGGGACTATAATTGGTCACCACCACTTAGATGAGCAATTTGGTAACAACAGTAAATTTAGAAACATACATAAACATGATTAGTAATTTCACTAATAGATCTTTTCCCAGACTAAATCTCACGTAGAAGGAAATAACAAATAAGCAATGTTTGTGGACCAAAGAATTAGAAACAATGTAAATTTCTATCAGTGGGAGGAAAGATAAACAAATTATTATATGTCACTGAAATAAAATGTTATAGGATAGCAAAAACAAAATGAGCTAGGGCTACAATCATCCACCTGAATGAATCTCAAACACAAAATACAGAGTAAAAACCTAAGTGGCAGAATTATAATTAGAGAATGAAACTGTGTATAGATTTTAAAACACCTACAAAACAACACTGTACCTTTCTATGGACTAAGTATGTCCATGAGGAATACACTTACGAATGCCTTACACCTCATACCTGCATTTCCGCTCAGCTCAGACAACCACCAAGCTGGGCAATTTCACTCCCAGCTCACAGGACAGGAGTGGGAATAACAGACCAAAATTCAGAATCTGTTTACTTCTGCAGGGAAAGGAATGGGAGGGAGGGAAATAAGATTAGGAAGGGGTCCATGGCGGGCAGGGACAATTCATCTCTATTCATTTTTTTTCCTTCTTTCCTTCCTTCCTTCCTTCCTTCCTTCCTTCCTTCCTTCCTTCCTTCCTTCCTTCCTTCCTTCCTTCCTTCCTTCCTTCCTTTCTTCTTCCCTCCCTCCCTCCCTCCCTCCCTCTCTCTCTCTCTTTCTTTTTCTTTTCTTTTTTTCTTTTTTTTGTGAGACAGTCTCACTCTGTCACTCAGGGTGGAATGCAGTGGTGCGATCTTGGCTCACCGCAATCTCTGCCTCTCAGGCTCAAGCCAGTCTCATGCCTCAGCCTCCCAAATAGCTAGGATTACAGGCTCACATCACCACGTCTGGTTAATTTTTTGTGTTTTAGTAGAGACGGGGTTTCACCATGTTGCCTCGAACTCGAACTCCTGAGCTCAGGTGATCTGCTAGCCTCGGTCCCCCAAAGTGCTGGGATTACAGGCGTGAGTCACCACGCCCGGCCCTTGTTTGTTTGTTTGTTTCTTTCTTTCTTTCTTTCTTTCTTTCTTTCTTTCTTTCTTTCTTTCTTTCTTTCTTTCCTTCTTTCCTTCTTTCTTTCTCTTTTTGGTTTTGTTTTTTGAGACAGAGTTTCGCTTTGTCGCCCAGGCTGGAGTGCAGTGGTGCGATCGCGGCTCACTGCAACCTCTGCCTCCCGGGTTCACACCATTCTCCTGCCTCAGCCTCCCGAGTAGCGGGGACTACAGGGGCCCGCCACCTCGCCCGGCTAATTTTTTGTATTTTTTTAGTAGAGACAGGTTTCACCGTGTTAGCCAGGATGGTCTCGATCTCCTGACCTCGTGATCCGCCCGCCTGGGCCTCCCAAAGTGCTGGGATTACAGGCGTGAGCCACCACGCCCAGCCCATGTTTTATTTCTTTAAAGAAAAACCTCTGAAGCAAAGAGGGCAAATGACACAACGATTTGACAAAGCCGGGTGATGGGTAAGTGGGTGTTTGTTATATTAATAGTATTAATTATACTTTGTAGGCTGCTTGAAATAGTACAAATCTATGTGATAATCCTAGATACTGCTACGTGCTGTGTAGAAAGATAGTGCGCTGTGACAGAGAAGGACAAAGACAATGGAGGAGGGGCTTAGACAGGGTGTCCAGGGAAGGCCCGGGCATTTGAGTTGGGTCCTGAATGGCAAGAAAGAGACAGCCCTGCAGTGATTTGAGGGCAGATCATTCAGCAGAAGGAAAAACAGCAGGTGCAAAGGCCCTGAGGCAGGAACCGACGTGGCTGGAGCACGGGAGGATGTGGAGAGGAGAGTGCACGGGGAAGGAAGCATTTCCTCTTTGAGTCCGTCCTGTGCAGGGCTGACCCTGTGAAGGTCTGAGTGCCCCACACTGCCCACAGCTCTTCTAGGACTGGGGTGTGTGCACAGCCCCGTGATGTCTCCTGAGCTGGCAGCAGCTGCTAGGAGTGGAGTGCCCCGAGCTGAGGATCAGGGTTGAGGACAGTGGACCCCCACTCTCGTTCTAAGCCTGTTCCCGTGGAGACAGCACAGCTGGCTTTTGTTGGGGGCCGTGAGAGGCCCTGCTGGCCTCGGCCTTCCTGGGTGTTGGCCTGAAAATGAGGGGGAAGAGGTCCCATCCGTGAGGCCTCTAGTGAGCGCCCGCTCACATCCCAGCTCAGAACTCTAGGAAAAGAGACACCGTTGGGAAACCAGGGCAGTGCCAGGGAGCCTGCCGACCCCGGAGCCTTTCCTCCACCTCACCAGTGTGCCCCGCCCGCTGTCAGCCCAGGCCTGCTGCCGTGCCTGGCCCCCTTTTGAGCACCCTCTGAGTGGGCAGAGCTGCTGGGCGCCACTTCCTCTGTGCCTGCCTCCTCTAGGCCAGGTCTCCCCAATGGTGCCAGGACTTCTAGCGCCCGGTCCCCTCTTCTGTAAGCTGAGTAAAGCTGGCCAACTTGGAGTCTGTCTGGGCTGAGTGGAACACATGAGGGGGAAGGTTTTCGAGGGTCCTTAAGATGTGCTTCGCTGCTTCCCTCCCTCTAGACTCAGTCCTTGCCGGCAGGACCTGGCCCTCTTCTGCTTGCCTGCCCTCTGGTGGTCCTCACGGTGCTTTCCACAGGGTGTAAACAAGTACTCGTGGGCAGCATGCAGGGGGAGATGGAGAGAAATAACTCATGAGAGTGTATGACTGGCCCAGAAACAACAGGCATCCACTCCATGCAAAAAACGTGGAAGCCCTCATAGTTAGGTGACTGGGTCTCTGCCCGCAAGGCCCTAGGAAAGCTAAGGGTTAAGCAGCAGCCAGAGCAAGAAGGCTGCCCGTAGCTCCACCTCCTTCCAGCCACCCTAGCCCGCCAGCCCCAGGCCCAGCCGGGATGCCGCAGCTTCTCGCTACCCTGGCAGACACAGGCCAGAGCTGGAGGGGGGGTCTGGGGGCCCATAGGCACAGAGCCAGGAGACCTGGGCACCCCTGACACCTGGCCAGCCGTGAGGGGCGAGGCCCACCACTGTCCCACGCTGGGGTTGGTCTTCAGCCACCCAATGGGTCAGAGCAGCGCGGCGTGGCAGCGGGCCTGCAGCTCGGCCGTTGTGACCATCTCCGTGAGCTGCTCCCAGCAGAGGGCGGGTTCATGCCTAGCACCTCCTGCTGCTGCGAGCTGCTGCCTGTAAGAGACGTCCAGGCCCCACCCGTAGCGCTCAGCTGGGTAAATTGCTGAGGAAACCGAATCACAGCTAGACGAGGGGAGTGAAATCATCGTGTCCCTTTCCTCTGTGCGCTCACAGAAACACGGGCCCCATGCAGAAAATACGATGTTCCTCCCAGAGCTGCAGAACGAACAGGCTGTGCTGGGTGAAAGAAAACACCACAGTTGGATGCCAACTTTCCTTAGCAGGAGAAAGAATGTGGCCTGGGGCCACCGCTGGCGATGACAAATTTGCTTCCAGAGCCCTCAGACAAAGCCCTTCCAGCCTGGGGCCCAGCGTGCGTCCTCAGAGGCTGGGGAGGCACCTCCTCTGCGGCCCAGGGAAGGGGCTCCCCAAGGAGGCACAGCGGGGCCAGGGTGGACTCCTTCAGGCCGACCTGCACCTGGGGCCCGTGATTATCTTTAGGTATATATATCTCTCCATCCCAGCCCTTGGAGGGAGCCGCCTGAGCGATGTGGGGGTCCATCTGAGCGAACAGCGGGTAGGACGGCGGTCGGGAACTGGGGAAGAGACAGTCACATCAGATGAAATGGAGCAATAGTGTGGTCAGCACGGGCGGGGCTTGTCTTTTTCTCCCAGTGTAATTCATCAATAAAAGTGTGTACGTTTAAGATGTACGATGTGATGATTTGATCCACACATACACTGGCAAGTAATGACCACAATCAGACAATGAACGTGTCCACTGCCTCACAGGCACCCTTTTTTTGTGGTGAGAACATGTAAGATCTATCCTCTTAGTCCATTTCAAGTAAACAATATATTGTCATTAGCTGGAGTCACCATGCTGTACCTTACATCCCCAGAAGTTACTCATCCCGTGACTGCAAGTTTGTAGCTCTGACCCACATCTCCTCACGTCCCCCACTCCAGCCTCTAGAAACCACCGTTCTACTCTCTGTTACTATGAGTTTGATTTTTAAGATTCTGCGCGGAACTTGTACTTTAAATTCATTGTCTATTTTAGCCCTCACAACAGCTCTATAACGTACGTATTGCTATTATTCCTATTTCACAGGTAAGGCAACTGAAGCTCAGAGAGGTTAAGCAATTTGCTCCAGATCGCACAGTAAATATATGTCAGAGCTGGGCTTTGATTGATATGATATGATATGATATGATATATGATATGATATATGATATATGATATGATATCGTATGAAGAGTCCAAGCTCTTAATATCACCAAGTGAAGTGAAATGACAATTAACAAGTGGAGAGAAATGAAATGCCTGGCTCTTGACGACCTCACACTGGACCAGGTGAAAAAGACTCTTGCTTGTAAAAGAACTGACTTTCAATTCAGTGGCTGTTTCCTTCCCCAGATATTAAAAGCCTGTGGCTCTGAGTTGAAACATGAGGCCTGATGCACAAGGTGAAGTCCAGGATAAATACGAGC
This sequence comes from Theropithecus gelada, assembly GCF_003255815.1. Taxonomy (NCBI): domain Eukaryota; kingdom Metazoa; phylum Chordata; class Mammalia; order Primates; family Cercopithecidae; genus Theropithecus; species Theropithecus gelada. The sequence continues at coordinate 226,218 of NC_037680.1, forward strand.
TTCCCAACACCCACTGCCCAAGACGACGGCTGTTCTCCTGAACAACTGTTCTCTGCCGCTGGAAATGCTGCCCTGAGGGGGCAGGTTTTTCAGGTGTGTGGCGGGTGCCCTGAACCCATTGCTTTTGCTACCTGGCGCTAAGCCCTGTTCTGGCAGCCACGGGTTAAATCAACAAGGGGGAGTGGTGGGGAAGCTAGAGTATACAGAGGGAGGGTCAGGGGAGGGTGCATGAGGAGGGCCGGGAGAGACGCCAGCTCTTGTTGGGTCGGACACACCTGCATTGCTCCCCAAACCTCAGCGGGGCAGCCCCCAGGGAGGGTGACCCTGCACATCAGAGAGGGGCTGGGTCCCCTGTGCACAGGAGCCTGTGGGGCTGGAAGTGTGTGTGCATGTGCCTGTTCACATGTGGACATGGGCTGCTCGATAATAGGTGACCGTTAGCCAAACAGAGTCATCATCAAGCGCGAGGCTGGTGTCTTTGCTCTCCTTGAGCTGGGGCCTCAAGTCAGCAGGGAAGAAGGGAGAGAGGGAGAGCGGTGGGGAGGAATTCCCCTGCTATTGTTGGAAAACTAGATGTCCTAGATCACCGTTGAGATTATTTGTTAACTAACAGTTAACAGATGCCAAGCGAAGGTCTATAAGCGGGGGTCAGGCGCCCTGGTCCCAGCACACTCAGTTGGCACCTGAGGTCCCTGTGTTAATAACTCGCACCTCCCACAGTGTCCTGGGTTAGGGTGATGAGGCGCGTGCACCCTGCCTGTGAGTGTGTGCACACTCTGATGCAGCCCACCCATCTAAGCAGGGCTCTGCCCTTGGCAAGCCCTGGCTCCCAGCGGTGGCTCAGATTCCAACTGGAGGAAAGCCGTCTACACTGAGGGGTCTCAGCCACAGGCATGGGTGCCCTCGGCCTGCATGCCCTGCTGGTCTGTCAGCATCCAGGTCTCAGCGGGATGCCAGCTGACTCTGTAGGACACTGACCTACCTGGGCTGTGCTGCTCTGAGGAGTGGCCTCCCCTCCACCCCAGGGCAGCTCTTTTCTTCCTCCTGCACCTTCAGGCCTCAGCTCAGGGTGGGTCTGGCCCACCTGCCTATTCAAGGAGATGAAGACGTGTCCTCCCAGCTGCACGGTGTTCTCGGGTGTCTGCCCCTGTGAGGCGCTGCTGGACCTGCAGAGCAGGCACGCGGAGTTTGGGGGTGGGATTGAGGAAGGGATTTACTCTCAGGGGCAGGGACAGCCTGGGGAGGGATGGCCAGGCTGGCTCCTGTGGAGAGTTGGTACTCCTGGAATCTGTGTGCCAGGGAAGGTGTGGAATCCCTGGAGGCTGCAGCTGTCAATGAGGATGAGAGTAGCAGGGGGTTGTGGGGCAGCCCTGAAAGCCGCCAGCCAACAGTTGGGCAGGATTTGCTGGCAGCCAGCCTGGAGCAGGCTTTGGGTGGACAGACCACTAGGGCTGCCCTCCCCTGGAAGACACTGGGGTCTAGCTGGGAGGGAGCAGAGAAAACCCCCTTTGAGGCCCCTCTGGCTCTGAGTTTCCTGCGCAGGGGCCGGAATTCCTCCTGCTGGGTCATGGAGTTCTCACCTCATTTCCAGGCAACATCTGTGTGGGGAGCTAGGCCGGCCTCTCCTTAGCTCTCTCTGTCTTCTTTGCCAGGTCCGTGTCACCTGCCCCTCGCTGTGATGCTCCCAGTGCCTGAGCTGGTGTCACTCCCCTTGGTCTCTGGCACCACATTATGAGCCTTTGGGGTCACCCTGGGCCCGGGGAAGTCCTGGCTCTGCCATTTCCTGGCTTTGCAGACTTAATACACCCGGCACAGTACACCTGGGGAGGGTGGCCAAGAGAGCAGCCAGCACTGCCAGGCCCAGAGTGTCTGCTTCACGTTCACTCACTCACAACGCCCATTCCGTCCCCCAGTTCCCCATGGAACCTTCTGAGACCGTGTGGGAGGCCTGTGGTCCCAGGTCCCAGGTGAGGGGAACTTAGAGTCACAAGCACACGCCGGCCCTGGCTCTGCAGTTCCCGCCCGCCCAGCACGTTCCTGTACTCGGGCGGGGACATGCCCTGGGCCTTCCCTCCAACCACTCAGTCCCAACTGCACTCCCCCACGGCCACACACAGCCACACCAACACCTCAGTGACCTGGCTGCCCCCTGAGAGATCCCCATGACCGCCCCCCCTTGGATTCAGAAAACACCTCTCTTCATGCAGTTTGAATCCTGACACGTTGGAGGGGGTAACTTCTGAGCCTCTGTCTCCTCATCTCTGAAATGGGCCACTGATGCAGGTGAAGTGCTACTCGGTCCCTGGCCTACAGTGGAACCCACGCATCTGAGCCCCTGGAGAGGAGCCGTCAGAAGGCCCACGGGGCCAGCCAGCACCTAGCTGTCCCAGCTCAGTGCCCTCTGCAGCCGGTAGCCCACGTTGCCCACAGGGCCTGCACACACACACACACAGAACGGGACATCCTGGGCAGCTACGGCCTATCCACCAGGACTATTTCTTCCGTGAAAACCTAAAGGTTCTTGTGAACGCACACACGTCTGCTAAACTGATTCCTATTTTGAAAATTGTGGGCCGGGCGCGGTGGCTAATCCCAGCACTTTGGGAGGCTGAAGCGGGCGGATCACGAGGTCAGGAGATCAAGACCATCCTGGTTAACATGGTGAAACCCCATCTCTACTAAAAATACAAAAAACTAGCCGGGTGTAGTGGCAGGCACCTGTAGTCCCAGCTACTTGGGAGGCTGAGGCAGGAGAATGGCGGGAACCCGGGAGGAGGAGCTTGCAGTGAGTGGAGATTATGCCACTGCACCCCAGCCTGGGCGACAGAGCGAGACTCCGTCTCAAAAAAAGAAAATTTTTATGTTTCACGTGGAAGATCATTGATTCACCATGACGTAAACACACTGTGCGGAAACGCCTGAATCTCTTTTTTTCCTGCTGCCTGTGGGAGATGAGTCACCGAGACCCAAAGGCTCCCAAGTGCCCCCCGTGGGATGGACCTCATTCAGTCTTTTTGTTTTGCTGGAGCTCTGAGCTTTTGTGTGTAAGCAGAAGTGATTCACACACGCACACCACACACACACACACATGCACACACTGTGCCCTCTGAAAAGGCGTCTCACACAGGCACACAATCACAGTGGCCAGGAGCCAGGCACCGCAGGTCTGCAAACTGATTTCTCCCTGCATATCCCATTGCTCAGAGCTGCCTTGGCCTGGCTCCCAAGCACAGGGACCCAGTGTCCGTCCCGCAGGCTGGCATGGGCCACAGGATGGAGCTTGTCCGGGTGCAATGTTCAGGGGTTACCTCGTGGTGGGTGGGCCATGCTGCAGGGCTGCCTGCCCATCCCCTGCCCAGGTTTTGCACCAAAGCACTGAGCTCCGGCTCAGCCTGCAGCCTGTCCTACAAGGGAGATGGGGCTGGGATCCCCAGCCCACAAAGGCTGGCCCAGCACAAGCCTTTTGCTGGGGTCTGAGAGAAATCCTGGAGATTTCTGAGGGATCCTCGCCTCCTCCCCACAGGCTCCTTAGCCTCTTTTTCAGAAAGCAGGTGTGTGTGGGCACCAGGCCCAGCATGCAGGACACTGCCCCGCTGCAGGGTTCCCCTCCCTCATGCTGTCTGCCCGTCAAAGGGGCCCTCGCCCACCCCGAGTGGCCTCACCTTGAAACACAGGCAGGCGTGGCCAGGGCCAGGCAGGGCCACCCCCGAGAACCAATGCCCCCTTCAGAGCCAAGCCTGCCCCTGAGATGGGACACAGAATTCACAGAACCCACGGCCTGGGCGGCCACAGTGCGGGAGGAGGCTACGCTCAGAGAACTGGGCTTCTGGCTCCGAATCACTCTTCCCTCCGACTACACCTGGCATCTTCTGCCTCTCACCCAGGAGGGAGAAGGTCCTGCCATGGGAACAAGGCTGCAGGCCTGCAAACCTGCTCCACCCCAGTGGGGTGCTTCTCTCAGGCCCCAGAGCCCCCAGCCAGTCCCCTATTCAGAGCATACAGCCCCCGGCCTAGGTCTGGGGTAAAAGCCATTTGTTGCCTAGTGAGGGTGCGAGGAGGGCATCCCTGCCATGTTTTATGGCCCTTTCTTTCCTGCCGTCAGCTCCTGCCTCCACCCCTTTCTCCCCTGGGAACACACTCCCCCCATCTGCTGCACACAAAAGCCCATTATGGCCTCTTGCTTTGAGACCAGCGTCACCCTGGAGACTGGCGCCTTCCGGCCCAGCCATCCTCTCCCCACCCCAGCCTGGCCCTGGCTCCCAGGCTGGCCTGCTGCCCCCGTGTCCCCCTTTAGGGTCCCCTCCCGTGAGCCGGGAGTCTGATGTGCTCTCCGTCTCTCCTCGGGGGCCCTGCCTCACGGTCAGGCTCCGCTCCTGTTGCTGCTGCACCCTGGAGGCCCCCAGGACCGCTCCACACTCACCATCACCCTGGCTTTGTGTCACAGCCTGCCTGGCACAGGTGCAGGATGCACAGGCGTGGATGGCATGTCGCTTTCCCAACCCGCTCGGCAGGGGTAGCTGATAACTCAGGGACAGCGCAGACACAGCACTGTGCAAAATGACGCTGATGTCTCAGTGACATGAGCCGCATGTGCCTCGTCTCACCTGCTCACGCTCTGAGCCTCACTTCAGCAACAGGAGGCAGGAAGCACCCCCAAGCCCAGGTTTTAATAAATCCTCTTTTCATTATCACTCCCATCGGAGGGCTGCTGAGGATTCTGGATGGAAGGAAGAAGGTGAGCAGGTCGCTGGGAGAAGCCCAGGACCAGTCATGAGCCGGGACAGCCTGCACTGCCAGCAGGAGGTCCCACTTCCTCGTACTGGTGTCACTTATCATAAAAGCAGTAAAGGGTGAACGCAGACACACAAAGGTATGTGCAGGGAAGAGCCACTCCCCAGAGGTGCCCACTGGCAGCAGGTTGGGTGTCAAAGCTGACTGTGTTCCGTGATCAGACGAGTTCGGGCACCTTCAGGGCGGTGTGGCCGTAGACAAAGCTGACTGCCTTTAACTCTTTCATCCACACTCACTCCGCCCAGGCACTGGAGGAGGGGCTGAATCGGGCCACTGCAGCTCCTGCCGCAGCCCCCACACATGTTCACCCGGTCACGCTCACAGCAGCCCAGCAGGCAGGTACATGGCTGCCCTGTTTTACAGGTGAGCAAACCGAGGCACAGAGGGGTCAATCACTTTCCTTGAGCCCCACAGCCAGTGCTGGCCAGGCCTCGGAGCCCACGTCTTTTAGCGCCCCTGTGGCCAGCTCCTTTCTGCACCCAAGGGACTCCACATCTGAGGGGCCCCACCCAGTCTGCTGGGGAGTCCTGCTGTCACTGACTCCTCGTCATGGTCAGACCTTGACTCAAAGGCTAGCTCCCAGGAACACGTCCGCACCTGTCCGCCCTTAGCTATGGTCCTCTCTCCTTGCTAAAAGTCACCTGTGACCCAGACATCCCACAGCAGCCCCTGCTGTAGGAGCTGGGGCAGAAAGCAGGGTATTCCCAGCCTGACTGGTTGGTAGGAGGGGCAGGGAAGGCTGAGGGAAAGGGTCCTGCACACCAGGCTACTGCGGACCCCATCTCCCACCCGCTGCAGGCAGCCCCCAAAGAGGCACATCTCCCTCAGCTGAGCTCCAGGGTCCTTCCTGCAGCCCTGGCACACCTGCAACCCCTCCCCACCAGGCCTGGGCTTGTCCTTCCTGGCTCCTCCTCCACTGTCTGGACCCCCAGTGACTTCTCTGGGTAGGGGGTGAGGGTGGAGGCAAAGATGTGGGGGTTCCCTGAGATGCCCCTACTCTGCTCCTGGCTGGGGGGTTCCCACAGCAAAGACAGAAAAGAAGGTCCCCATTGTTCCCAAATAAAGACTCTGCTGGCTCTGTCGTTTCCCTCCTTTCTTCCTTCGCATTCCTGTTTTTCTTTCTCTTTGAACAGTCTGCGGTGCTGGCCAGAGACGACGGATGCTTTTCTTTTCCCTGCACCGAACATGGTTCGTGAGTCATGACCTCAGGGAGCTGCACAGAGGCTCCTTTGAGGTTTTTTCAGGACTGGGGAGAGGTGGGAGAGGAGTGTATATTAATGCGCCGAGCTGGTTGTCCTGGTGCTGAGCCCTCCTCTTCTCTGGGCACCCGGCTTCACCCTCCTTGCAGCCAGCCCTGCCCGAGGGAGCTAGAGCATGGCCTCCCGCTGGGCATGGCTTCCCAGCCCTCTGGGAAGTGTGGTCGTCCCCGCAGCAGGGCCTGGCCCAGCTTTCCCCAGGGCCCCAATGACCGTGTCTGTGTGGGTACAGTCGCTGCTCTCCTACCCCAGGCCCCTGAGCCTGCAATTCTACCCAGAGCCACATTCCTGGGGTGCAGGCACGGCTTCCGTGCTCTCAAACGTGACCTCCTGCCCAGAAGGAAGACACACCAAGTTCCTCAGCAGAAGCAAGTTTGACTGAAGGTGGGCGAGAGAAGGCCTCCGAGGCAGAGCTTCCGACTGCCTCCCACCAGGATGTCTTCGAGGCTCGGAGCTGGATTGGCTCAGGATGCACAGAGCCATCAGTTCCTAGAAATCTGGAAATGCCAAATGTGCAGGCCAGGGGGTTGGGGAAGGGGGTATGTCCTGCATGGGTGGCACAGTGTGTGCATCTGTGTCACTTCGAGCATCTGTGGGGCAGGCCCCCTCCTCTAGAAAGGCCTCAGGGCCCCTGCAGGGTGTTTGCCTCCTGTTTGACTGGGAGCCCTCTGAGGGAAGAGCAGATGTGGCTCCTGTTTATTCAGTGGTTGGCTTGAATATTTGTCTGCCAAAGGGCCTGATTCAGAACATGTCTGATAATGGAGTGGGAGGCCTCCATTGTGCCAGGGGAGGTGCCCAGGCCCAGGGAGCTCAGCCTGTCATTTGGGTGTGTTTACAGACAATGACGCCCACCTGGGGGTCAGGTGATGATTCAGAGTCCAGACTGCTAGCCATTACACCACGGGACCCCTTCTGGCCAGGTGATGATTGATGCAGTGGGGGCTGGGATCGGTGCAGGGTGGATGGTGGGGTGGGTGAGGCGGTGTGGGAGTCGGCTGTCGCTGCTGCAGGCCTCTGTGCCTCAGTGGGTCAGGTTGAAGGGCTCGTGCAGGTGTCTGCATCCGAAAGACACGTTCCTAGGCAGCACTTATAAGACACTTTCAAAGAGCGCTTGCAAGATGGATTCAAGTGTTTCTCTGATGCAGCTCCTTCCTCCTCCTGGCACCAGACCTCCCTGTGCCCGTGGTGGCCCCTGCTCCTCCTAAACAGGGTTTCTGAGGACTTGTGAGCTCTGAGGGCTCCTCTGTGGCAAGTGGGGCCTCATTACAGATGGACTTGCTTGTTGCAGGAGCCAGAGTGCTGCTCCTGGTGCTCCCTGACGTCAGCATCCACCTGCCCTGAAGCCTCGGGCCAGGGACAGATGCGGGGCCTGCACATCCATGACTCAGGCCTACCCCACGCCCAGGAAGCCCAGCCCTTTGAGAGGCAGCTGAGTCAGTGCAGGGTGGGGTGCAGGGCTCCTGTGGACCAAAACAGAGGGTCCCTCCTCAGGGCAGGCAAAGCCTCATCTGGGGGGGTGCCTAGAGCTGAGCCTGGAGGCTGAGCAGAGGCTTGCTTTGACACAGGGGAGCAGAGATGGGAGGGGGCAGAGAACATTCCAGGAGCAGAGCACGGCAAGGCCGGTGTGGCATCCCACAGCAGTGAGCACCTTCAGAGGGGCAAGAATCAGGGCCATGTGCACGGGGCACGTCAGCCAGGAGGGGACCCCAAGTTCCCTAAGGCTGAGCTGATATCAAATCCTCCTGTGTGCCAGGCCTGGACGCAGGGCGAGGCTCACAGGCCTTCCACACAGCCACTGGGCCCCCAGCCCCACACACTTCCTGATCCCTATCCCCAATCTGCCCACCAGACTTCGAGTTCCATGAGGGCAGAGTGCCTGCTCGCGTGCCCTCTGAGTCCCCTGGGACTGGACACAGCATAGGCACCCCAAACTTCACATGTCCAAAATTGAGTTCTTGTCCCCACACCACCCAAGGGCGCCTTCCCGGGCCTCCTTCCATCTACCTGCACTACCACCCTCTACTGAATCAGAAAAAAAACCAGGCTGGGTGTGGTGGCTCACACCTGTAATTCCAGCGCTCTGGGAGGCCAAGGCAGGTGGATCAACTGAGGTCAGGAGTTCGAGAAAAGCCTGGCCAACATGTTGAAACCCTGTCTCTACTAAAAATAAAAAATTAGCCGGGCGTGGTGGCACATGCCTGTAGTCCCAGCTACTCGGGAGGCTAAGGCAGGATAATCATCTGAACCTGGGAGGCGAGGTTGCAGTGAGCCAAGATCGTGCCACTGCACTCCAGCCTGGGTGACAGAGTAAGACTCTGTCTCAAAAAAAAAAAAAAAAAAGGCTGGGTGCGGTGGCTCACGCCTGTAATCCCAGCACTTTGGGAGGCTGAGGTGGGCGGATCACAAGGTCAGGAGATCGAGACCATCCTGGCTAACACGGTGAAACCCCATCTCTACTAAAAATACAAAAAATTAGCCGGGTGTGGTGACGGCGCCTGTAGTCCCAGCTACTCGGGAGGCTGAGGCAGGAGAATGGCATGAACCTGAGAGGCGGAGTTTGCAGTGAGTCGAGATCTGAGACCCGCGCCACTGCACTCCAGCCTGGGCGACAGATCGAGACTCTGTCTCAAAACAAAAACAAAAACAAAAACCGGGTCCTCCCTTTCCCAAACCCCACACCACACACCCTACACCCAATCCACCAGCATTTCCTGTTAAAGGGACCTCATTCAAAATGCACCTCAGTCCCGCAGTCACTCCCACCACCGCCCTCTCCCCTGAGGCCTCCTGATGAGTCTCCAAAATTCTGCTTCCTGGTGGGGTGTGGTGGCTCACACCTATAATCCCAGCACTTTAGGAGGCCGAGGCAGGTGGATCATGAGGTCAGGAGATCCAGACCATCCTGGCTAACACGGTGAAACTCCATCCCTACTAAAAATACAAAAAACTAGCCGGGCATGGTGGCGAGTGGCTGTAGTCCCAGCTACTTGGGAGGCTGAGGCAGGAGAATGGCGTGAACCCGGGAGGCTGAGTTTACGCTGAGCCGAGATGGCGCCACTGCACTCCAGCCTGGGGGACAGAGCGAGACTCCGTTTCAAAAAAAAAAAAAAAAAGTTCTGCTTCCTCCCCAGCCAGCTCAGAGGCCTCCCACGGCCCTTAGGGTCCACCACATTCCTTCCCCGCTTCCAGGACCCTCTTGCTCTGCCCCACCCTAGCTTCTACCCCATCTCCCCTACCTTCATCTGTGTTCCCTACAGTGCGGCCGTGTATGTGAGTTTTCTGCCTCGCTAAACTTACTGTGTCCCCAGGGCCTTTGCACTTACCCCCTACAGCGACCCTCTTTCCCTGGACCTCCGCAAGCCTCTCAGCCTCAAGGGCTCAGTGGGGACTTCCCTGGCCACTCAGTCATTCTTCCCTCCGTCGGCCCTGAACGTTTTACCTTAATAGCACTTTAACCTATCTTGTAATTTTCTGTTTGTTGATTTATTTCCAACAGTCCTGTGAGGGCGGGTAAAGCAGACTGTTATCAATGCCTGAAACATTTTTCAAATGAATGCTGTATTGAGTTGATTGGAAATAACTATACACTGTAGATGAGTCAATGAAAGCAGCCCTGATCCTTACCCTTGAGGCCATGCAGCCCAGTGAGGCCCCTCAACAGGTGCCCCACAGGGAGTCCTGCCTGCCGGTCCCACCTTCCCTTCCTAAGCGAGAGGGCTCACGTCTGTTTTCTCGGCTGCACGCTGGCCACACTCACGCCCCTCACAGTCACCGTGGGAGGGGAGGATCATTATCCCAAAAGTGCTGATAAACATACCTGGCCCTCTCATCGAGGTCAGGGGTGAGTGGGCTTCACGACCATGACACTGAAGGCCAAGGGTGACACAGACAACAGCTTTGAGGGCTGGCACTATCATCAGCCCCCTTCACAGATGAGAACACTGAGGCCAGGAGGGTGAGGTGACTTGCTCCAGCGTTAGGCAGCAGAGCCAGGCTCGGAGGCTCTGGGACCTTCCACTTTCTCCCAGCCTGGAGCCTCCACGGTCCTTACACGGGGCAACCTCAGTCCTGTCCACGTGCAGATGTGGGGAGCAGGGACACAATGAGGCAGGGGTCCTTGCCGCAGCACGGGCTCTGGGGGTGGTCCTGGTCATAGGAGGACCCTCCTGCCTCTTGCCCTGCCTCCCCGGTGTTCAGGTTGAGTGATGTGGACTGGCTCCTCAGTCCAGGCAGAAGTAGGTCAGCTGGTGTACTAGGGGGCTCCCTTCCAGGCCACCCTGCCAGGAATACACTCCAGTCAGGGAAGGAGGGCAGTGCCCGGGCTCTGGGCTTGAATCCTCCTCTGTCTTCACTCTGTCTGTAACTTGGGGAAGAGTCAGGGGTACTTGAGTCTCAGTGGGACCAGGAGCTTCTGCCAGCTCTGCCAATCCCTGGGCTGCCCCGCCCTTCTCCGGCTCTCACTCCTTGTGCCCCCAAGCTCCTTCCAGTCAATGTGTCCCCAGCAGCTGCCAGGCCCCAGAGGTGTGATTGAGGGTGGGAAGTAACAGGTGTACAGCAGAGCTCCCTGAAGGCATCACCCTCAGGGATCCCCATTAGACCTTCCTTGTTCTGCTGCCTCCAGGGTGGCGCCTGGCCAGAGTCCTGTGGGGCAGAGTTGCGGGGGTCAATGAACATCCCCTCCCTACACCTCAGGTCTGCACAAGAGCCTTCCTCCCCCTTCTCCTCCCTTCTCCTCCTCAAATCCTGGCTGCTTTCCATGCCCCTCTGTGCAGCATCTCAGAGACCTTGGGGCCCTGGGCTCACCTCACGCAGCTCAGCCACCCAGTCCTGACCACACCCTGCACTCTCGGCTCCCCTGTCCCTGACCCAACTGTGCTGGTCCTCCTGGAGGCTGGCCCCTCCTGCTTCACTCCTGGGGCCAACACACAAGGTGCTTTACTCCTTTGAACTCCAATTTCCTCGGGGGATAAGAGAAATACAGGCAGCTCTGCTCACTTCCCGCTCCCTGTCTGTTCCGTGTGAGTTTCTGTGCGCGCCAAACACATGCCCACGTGCTGCCAGTTGTTGTTTTCAACGGCTCTCCAGGTCTCCCTCGGCCCTAGGCAGCCCGGATGCTGGGCCACGCAGGAAGTCAGATGGAAAGATGGAAAGAGGGGCAGCAGATGGCGACAGCATGGTGCCCGCGCCTCGTCTGGAGTGGGGCTACTCTGATTCTCTGGTCCTTTTTGGGGGCAGCTGGCAGGCAGTGGGGCAAGGGGCACAAACAGTTCTCCTGGACCTGCAGAGCCATGGACTCCACTTGCAGCAAGTCGGACTCTCCTGGGGGCTCTGCTGAGACCTTCACAGGCCTGTGGCCCCTGCCTGGCTCCGCCTCTTTGGCAGCTGTTCTGTCTATCCTGGTAGGGGAGCTTCCTTATGTCACAGCACAAGGCACCCCTATCCTGGCTCTGGCGGCCCTTAAAGGAAGCCCACGCCTCTCCCACATGCTATCGTTTCAAGATCACCAGTCTGCAAGTGCCGTGGATGCACTTCCAATTGTCCCAAGTCCCCATGAAAATGTAACTCAAGGCCAGGCATGGTGGTTCACACCTGTAATCCTAGCACTTTGGGAGGCTGAAGCGGGTGGATCACTTGAGGTCAGGAGTTCAAAACCGGCTTGGCCAACATGGTGAAACCCCGTCTATTAAAAATACAAAAGGCCAGGCGTGGTGGCTCAAGCCTGTAATCCCAGCACTTGGGGGGCCGAGGAGGGTGGATCACGAGATCAGGAGATTGAGACCATCCTGGCTAACACAGTGAAACCCCATCTCTACTAAAAATACAAAAAAATTAGCCAGGCGCGGTGGCAGGCACCTGTAGTCCCAGCTACTCGGGAGGCTGAGGCAGGAGAATGGCGAGAACCTGGGAGGCGGAGCTTGCAGTGAGCCGAGATTGCGCCACTGCACTCCAGCCTGGACGACAGAGCGAGACTCCGTTTCAAAAAAAACAAAAAACAAAACAAAAAAAAAACCCCAAAAAATTAGCTGGGCGTGGTGGCCGATGCCTCTAATCCCAGCTACTTGGGAGGCTGAGGCAGGAGAATTGCTTGAACCCGGGAGGTGGAGATTGCAGTGAGGTGAGGTGGTGCCACTGCACTCCAGCCTGGGCAACAGAGTGAGGCAAGAAAGAAAAGAAAGAAAAGAAAAGCAAAGAGAGAGAGGCAGGGAGGGAGGGAGGGAGGGAGTGTAACTTGAAGAGCTGGGGAGGAGCAGTGGAGCCCCTCTCCTGGAGCCCCTCTCCTGGGCATTGCCTCCTCCTGGGTCCAGCCTAGAGGGAACACCAGCGTCCCCGCGCCTGTCTGTGGCTGATCACCTGCCACTACCCCTCCCTGTCTGTCCGAGCTTGCTCTCTGCAGGCGCTGCCCGCTGTCAGGATCACGTGGTCTGAACTCGGCACTATACATTCACCCCGGAGAATGCCATCTTTAGGGTCAGCCCAGTTTTCTGACCTGAGGAGCTCTTTTAAGATTCTGTTTCCAACGTGTCCCTGATCTCTGTCCCCCACCTGTGACAGCTGTACAAGCAGGCCGGCTTCCCACCAGGCTAGCTGAAGGCTCATGCCCTCCTCACAAAGGCTCCCCCAGCAGTCAGACAGCAACACATGGGTGGTCCTGGACGTTACATCTTTGGAGCTGCAGGGACCCAGGGATTGTTGGCAGAGATTACAGGAGGCCAGAGTCTACCAGCAAAGCTTCAGGGAGAGGCACCAGCCCCAGCCTCCCTAGTGGCTAGTCTGTCTGGTGAGCTCCGGCTGCCACTGCTGTCGTGGTTGGCTGGCTGCTTGTTTCCCATGTCAGCACCCTCCACCTGCCTAGGCCTTACTCCATATTCTTGCAAAACTCCCTTTCCTGCTTCAGTAGCCAGGGGAAATTTCTGTCTTCTGTGACTCAGGCCCCAGTTGGTAGTGTAGGTCTGTGTCTATGTGAGCCTGTGGTCCCTGGGTCAGCGAAGTAAAGCGAGTGGCCCAGGCTGCCCAGCGAGGAAAGCACAGGCCCCTGTAAGCTCCATCAGTCCACCCCGTGCCCACGCTCTCTCTGCCACTTGGCACCTGCTGCAGTGTTTTTCTCTCCTACTACTCACTTCACCCCCCTATGCTGCTGAACCTGTTTAATTGCCGTATGTGGCAGACATGAAGTCGGGGTCATATTTAAACATGGGAAGCTCCACCGACTAGAGACCCTATTGTACAAATCCTTCAGGGAATCAAACAGGCCTGTCTTTCTTATTTTTAATAATGGCAAAAGAGAGAGCATACCACAGTACAGTAAAATCCTCCTAAAACCGTGTTCGCCAGAAGGAAAAGACAGACATAAACTACCTTTGACTTATTTCCCCTCGAGCATTGGATGTCATTCCTCCAGGGAGGTTGCGCTGTGGCAGGGATCTGGGCATGCGGGGACACAGCAGATGCCTGATGAATGGAGCCACCGTGGCAGTTATCCTCCAAGCTGGGGTCTGATCCTCTGCTACACAGGGAGGCTGGCCCAGGCCCCAGAGCCTGAACCAGGGGTTCTCTAAGTGTGGTCCCAGTGCCCACAGCTTCAGGGTCACTTGGAAACATGTTAAAATGCAAATCCTCAGGCCCCACCCCAGATCCTGCGCCAGGGTGGCAGCGGTGGGGGGCAGCAGCCTAAGCTCTATGGTGCCCTCTACGTGGTTCTGATTCGGGTCTGAGAACCGAGGTCCAGGGCTGTCCACTGGTCAGACAGAGGAGTCCAGATAACAATGGAACCTGTGGCCAGGTGTTGTGTATTTTCACTGGACCCTCCAGGGGATTAGCGCTTTAAGCCTTCAAAGAAGAGGGAATTAACTTTTGCTGAGCACCTGTGAGGTTTAATTTCTCACGTACTCTCCATGGCAACCCCACCAGACGGTCATTCCTTTCGAATGTTAAAGATACGTGTTTAGAGCAGATGATCATGATTACACAATTGGTGTGCAGCACGGCCAGGTGGCCAGATCCCAATCCCACGCCCTCCTCCCACCACCATGGGCCTCAGGGACGTGCTTCTGGCACAGTCATGGATCCTGGGTGACAAAAAGGGTGGGACAGGGGACGCAGGACCTTCAGATGGCCCCACAGTGCCTCCTGTGGGTATCTATCTCCCAAGCTTCTCGCCCTGGCCTGGTTGCTCTGAGGGCCTGGGGAGAGGCAGAGACAGGCTGGGTGTAGGGAAATACACACACTACCAGCACCCCCGGACACGCACTGCTGACCAGGCATAGCGTTCAGTGGGGCTAGGACGTGGGCGTGGGTGCAAGGCTTGAGCGGGGGTGCAAAAAGCCAGTCTGGGCAGATACTCTCCCTCCGTGGGGCGCCGATCCCAGAAATGGTGGACGGAACAGGGCTGCAGTACGGTGCACATGGGCCCTGGGGTCTTAACCTTCGTGGGCCTCTTCCTGCATAAAATAAAACATTTAAAATTAGAGTTTACAACTGCACTCATATTAATCTTTATGAATATACTCCAGGCTAGACTCATTATGATTTTATTATACTCGGTTTTTTTCTTCTGATTTTAAAATAGTGCCGTCCTGGGGCTGGTTAGAGTTTCCTGGGCAGGCCCCGCCTCCTTAACCCCTGCAAAGAAAGCAGCGAGGACTTCCCTTTGCCCCTTAGCAGAAAGCTGCGCTCCTGAATGGTTATGGGTGTGACTATTCACGTACATCCTATCTGCAGGACATACCTGGAAAGGTGGGTGGGAGACAAGAGGGAGCTGGAAGCCAAGACTTAGGTCCCAAATATCCGAGTCCACAATTGTCCCTAGCAGGTGTGTGAGTGCCGGCGCGCTGCGGAGCCTCTCTGGGTCCCCGTTTCCACAACTGGTAAACAAGAACGCTGGGCGGACTGAGCTCTGAAAATTCTCGGAGCTTGACAATCACAACTCAGCAGAGAGGCCGCCCCTGTCCCCAGGAGGGCGGAGGCACCTGAGTCTCCTGTGCGGAGGGCAGGCCGAGGGAACCCGCGCCAAACTGGAGACGTGCAAATGCAAGCCGCCTGCTGCTTTCTCTCTGAGAAGACACTCCTAGGCTCCCAGGCGGCCCAGGAGCTCGGCTGGGTGGGACGATCCCGGGGGCCCGGGGGCCGGGTCTGTGGCCAGCTCGCTGTGTGTCTGTGCGTGCCCAGTCCCGCGGGTGACCAAAGCCCGGGGGCGGGTGGGGCAGGAGCCCGGACGCGCTCAGAGACCCTCACGCGCCTGGAGTGCCCAGGTTTGCGGGGGCGGAGCGTCCCAGCGCGGGCGCCAGGGCGGACCCTAGGGCGGGGCGCGGGGCGGTGTCGGTGGAGCCGGCTAGGCAGCGCGGGGAGGCGCGTAGTCCTGCGGCCGGGCTCCGTGCGCCCCGGCGGCCACCATGCTCAGCGTCGTGCACTTCCTCCGGAGCTTCTTCAAGGTGAGAGCCGGCGTCCAGGACTTGCGGTCGGGCTCGCGGCGCCCTGCGCGGGTGGAGAGGAGCACAGCCTGCGCTGGCCGCTGCGCCCCGGGCCGTCCCCTGGGCACCCGGTGGGTGGGGACACCCTCGCGGCTCCACGCCGCTCCCAACTTTCCGACGTGCAGACCGGAGGCGGCGTCCTGCGAAGTGGGGCCCCCTCGAGCGCGGGGAAGAAGGGGGCTCCGTTGGGGGCGGTAGGGACTGTGGCCCCGGGCGAGCCCCTGAGAGGGCAAGGGCGAGCGCCTGAACCGGCCTCCCCGCGCCTGGACCAGCCTGGGCGCGCGGGGCACTCGGAGCCTCTGCCTGGACCGGCCTGGGTGCGCGGGGCCCTCGGAGCCTCTGCCTGGACCGGCCTGGGCGCGCGGGGCACTCGGAGCCTCTGCCCGGACCGGCCTGGGCGCACCGGGCACTCGGAGCCTCTGCCCGGACCGGCCTGGGCGCGCGGGGCACTGGGAGCCTCTGCCGCTTGGCGCAGTACCGCCTGTTTCGGGAAGGAGGGCTGGTGCCGGCCCGGTGGGTGCCGGAGAAGTGGTTGCTGTTGTGTTATTCCCGGGGCTGAGGGTACGTGAGGGCGCAGCAGCGACAAGGAGCTGGAACTGGGGTCGGGGCTGTTGGGCTCCTGCCCGGGGTGCCCCCTCTCTGGCCCGATTTCCGGGTCCGCTCACCATCGGGACCTACTCAGTTGGGACGCCTCCACCTCGCTGCCCCCACGGGAACCCCAAAGTGGGCAGGGGCTCCGGGGCACTGTCAGGGGTGGCCGGCCACAGGTTGCCAAGCCCCACCTCCCCAGGTGAGCCAGCGGGAGGGCGGTTGCGACGTCGGTGGTGCTGGCCTCCGACTGCGGGAGCAACTGGATGAAAGGCGAGGCGGGGAAGAGCCGCCAGCTCTCAGCTGCGGGTCCAGGTGGAGGCAGACCTGTGTGAGGCTGTTGGAGCGGGAGGGGGGGGAGGGGCGGGAGGGCGCCCTACTTGGCTGTGCAATCACCTTCTCCCAGAGTTGAAGACTGGAGGTTGGGGTCGGAGTTCTGTGGCCGAGAGCTCTGGTGAAAGGGGTGGGAAGCCAGGTGACCCAGGACAGACCTGCAGGAGCCCTGCCCTCAGCCCCTCTGAGGGCCTGGCATCAGCTCCCACCCCCAGCGATAATGAAGTGATACAGGCATCAAGAGTGGAGAGGGCCCGACAGCCCGGAAGGCGGCCTTTCGGGAACCTGTGCTGGTGAGTGCAGGAGATGGCTTGGAAGAGCTCAGACCCGCTTCAAATGCTGACTCTGTCATTGAGGAAGTGTGCAATCTTGGAACAGTCACATAACCACCTGGGTCTTTGTTTTGAAAGATGTGGGTGATGATTCCACGCCCTCCACACCTTTCAGGGTTAGTGTGAAGGTTTTATTAGAAAATGTGAGTGTGGGCCGGTGCAGTGGCTCATGCCTGTAATCTCAGCACTTTGGGAGGTGGAGTCGGGGGTGGATTGCCTGAGGTCAGGAGTTCGAGACCAGCCTGGCCAACATGTTGAAACCCCATCTCTACTAAAAATACAAAAATCAGCTGGGCCTGGTAGTGGGCGCCTGTAATCCCAGCTACTTGGGAGGCTGAGGCAGGAGAATTGCTTGAACCCGGGAGACAGAGGTTACAGTGAGCCAAGTTAGCACCACTGCACTCCAGCCTGGGTGACACAGCGAGACTCCATCTCAAAAAAAAGAGAAAAAGAAAAAAGGAAGGAAGGAAAGAAAGGGGGGAGGGAGGGAAGGAAGGAAGGAAGGAAGGAAAGAAAGAAATAAATAAGGAAATGTGAGTGTATTTGTGAAACGGTGAGCTCTGGACCTTGGTTCTGCTGCACCCACAGCAAGGGTGGCAAGGAGTTGCCCAGGTGAGGGGAAGGTGGCTGGACAGAATCTGAGATGCCTGGGCAGAATCTGAGTCACCCAGCTGGCCCCAGAAGCTCCGGGAGCAGGCAGAGTGTGGCTGGAGGAGAAGCCGCTGGACATCTCTGGGCAGCCACCTTGCCTGCTGCTGCCTGGGAGGCTCCTGGGAAAGTATTGCAGAGACACGCTGTCCTCCAGTTCCCCATCTATTCAGAGAGGACTTTCCATACTTTCTGCCGTGTGTCTGCCTCAGGTCCCTGTAGGTCCTGAGACACCTGAGGCCTCCCCATGCACACCACAGGGAGATCAGCTGTGCCCCTCAGAGGGTCTCCTTTCTGCTGTCCACATGGGAGGGGCTCTGACTGCCACAGCAGTCCACTTCTGGCCGTGTGAGTGGGCCTTGCCGAGCCACCGACAACGTAGTTCATACTTATTCCTCTCGGACATCGGTCGTAAGGAATACCCTGTGAGGATACAGGCTGTGGGGCGGGCAGGGGAGCTACGTGCTTGAGTCACCGCCTGGTGCCTCCTAGTGTCCCCAGGGATTGGTCCTATGAGGTTCCCCTGATGATGGGTGCTGGACTAGGCCAGAAAAGGCCCACTTCATTCTGGGACCTCAGATTGTCCGGGTCTCCCAGTCAGACTCTGTTAGCCGAGATGCAGCAAGTCTCCACCAAGCCCAGGAGGAGGACCCCAAGGCCCCAGGTGTGACTCCTGGTGGCACTTGGTGCAGACTGTACACAGCATACAGATCTGCTCGAGCACGTTGGGCACCGTGGGATCCATGGGGCATGACAGCCGTGTGGCAGAGTCCCTCCCCGTGCAGGCAGACCACTCGGAGAGCCTGCACCTGCCAGGGGCCCACACAGGTGCACCGCCTTGGGGGTCACCCAGCAAATGAGTCAGAGGAGCAGCACACCCAAAAGGAAAATATGTTGTCTCAAAAATCCAGAGGCCCTCCCAGCATCGTGTGTGCCAAGCATGACTTTGGCTTTCGAGGGGGTATTTCAAAATGTTCCAGACAGCTGGACACCCCTGCTGCCTGCCTGGAGCCGTCACTGAAGTGGCAGGTCCTTGTATTTTCATAGAATATGTGTCCTACACTCTGGTACATGTATGTCCGACACTTAGGGTACTTTGCTACTTGGTGTCCTCCAAGACCTAGTAGTGTGCAGAAGGCCCGCATGAGGTCCTCGGGAGAGAAAGGTCAAGGTCGTTGTTGGCTAAACTGTGGCACAGAATCATTGAGCCAAGACATGTCATGAAGGTGGGATGCTGTGCCCCATGACAGGGAAGTGAACCCACTTCCGTGGATTCCTGAGTACTGCAGCAGGAAACACACACACAGGAACACACACAAGCATACAGAGGTGCACGTAGGTGCACACGGGCACACACACAGACACACAGGCAACACACAGATACAGGCATACACACTGGGGACACACAGGCACACACGCAGACACACAGGTGTACCTACAGGTGCACACACACAGAGACAGTTTTCATCCAGTCAGTGGCTCTGTACTATGCCAAGGATTGTGACAGGTTCAGTCCATTAGGGAGGTCATAAGTGGGACAGCACAGCTGTTGAGAGAATCCACTTGATTGAGCCCATAGCCGTCCGCTGCATCTTCAAGGCCCCGTGTCTCCTGCACAAGCCTACCTAGCAGGTTAAGGGGGGATGCAGCCGCATTTTCTGCCTTGGGTGCTGGTGGTTTCTCCATTCCAGCGATGAAGTGTTGCTCATGAGCCACAGTTGTGGAGGGGAGGGTGTTGCAGAGCCATCCAGGCAGTCTTTCCCACCATAGAAGCCTCCACACATGGCTCAGGGAGCCATGATGGAGTTCTTGCCACGCACTGGCATGTGCTTGTCACCTGAGCACTCAGGAGCTAGGGAAATTGTCACAGGACAGGTTGGGATCCCCGTGGGCTGCCACGAGGTGGACACAGGGCACAGCTCTCGTCATGGCCTGCGTGCCACTGCCTCTGGCAAGCCTCACCCCTGGTGGCGGGCTGTGGAGACATCCTGGGCTGCCAGAAACAGTGTCAGCTCAGAACCAGCCCTCAGTGGTGCCAGGAGGTCCAGGTACTTCTCTGTCTAGGAGGCTCTGGAAGGTTCACAGCATACACCTGTGCTGTTACGCAGGTGACCAGCCTCCCCAGAACTCAACGAGTTTGGGGTCTATTGAGCAAAATCTGGGAATTGGGCAAGGGGCAATGGAGTTTATTCAGCAAATATTTGTTGAACACCTACTATGCGCCAGATGTTGTTTTAGGCACTCATGGTAGACTCCTGCCTACCAGACCTAGTTTTAAAAAGTGATTGTTCGTTTGTTTGTTTGAGACAGAGTCTTGCCCTGTGGCCCAGGCTGGGATGTAGCAGTGTGATCTCAGCTCACTGCAACCTCCGCCTCCCGGGTTCAAGCAATTCTCCTGCCTCAGCCTCCCAAGTAGTTGGGATTACAGGCATGCACCACCATGCCTAGCTAATTTTTTGTATTTTTAGTAGAGACAGGATTTCGCTATGCTGGCCAGGCTGGTCTTGAACTCCTGACCTCGTGATCCGCCCGCCTTGGCCTCCCAAAGTGCTGGGATTACAGGTGTGAGCCACTGCGCCAGGCCTAAAAAGTTTTTTTTCTCACATTTCTATTAGTAGTACACACATCAAATAGGACCCTATTGGCATTACCTGTCGGTTTCAGTCCTAGCAGTGCCATGGGTGAGTCATCAGTGCCAAGGAGCATGAGAACATCCTGGTGTTCTTCTGGCTGCCAGCACCTGAGTGCTTCCTCCCATCCTCTGTCGTGCCTCACTGTTCTCATCTGTAGAATTTCCACCAACGGGAAGGTCTCCCGTGATCATCTCCAGCTGACAGAGAACGATGTCTGTGGCAATATTCCAAGCGGTTGGCGTTCCCCTTTTTAAGTGTTTCTTGGTGCTTTGGGCTGGTGCAGGTCTTTTTGGCTCCCCTGGAGACATGGTGAGGGATGCTGTGCAGGTTGCTCTTGGTCGGTCTCCACCAGCATTGTATCCCCTCAGATTCTTGGATTCTGATTCCTTCAAGGCATTCTGGCTTTTCAGTTTCACTTTGTGGGGCCACTGTCAAGCTGAGGATTCAGGGGACCAACAGCTCACCTGCTGGCTCTTGGCCTCCAGCATGGCGGGCGCACCTGCAGCAGCACATTGCCCTGGTCTGGGGTGATGCTCTTCCCCCAGGGGTGGGGGTGCTCCAAACCCGTTCTCACCATTCTCCCTGTTTTTTGCTGGTGTATGTTGGCACAGTCCTCATTCTCTGAAGCATGAGTCTTTTCCCTGATGGTTTCACTTGTAATTGGTTCCCCTGGCCATGCTGGGATCTGACTCTGCTCTTTGTCCTGGAGGCAGGGAAAGGGGCCAGGGTGGGCATGAGCAGAGCAGGTGACTCGCTGGGGAGGGCATAACAGCCTGAAGCAGCCAGAGGGAGGAGCAAGGGTTCAGTGGGGTTGTGAGCCCCCAGTGCGTCCCCACGCCTAAGGTGAGGGTCCCACTCTTTCCCAAACCATACCCTGACTGTCACTCGAGGAGCAAGGAAACACCACATTCTCTGGCTGTGTAATGCGCCAGTCTACAGATTGGTGGAGCCAGTCTGCAGGTCGGTGGAGCCAGTCTGCAGGTCGGTGGAGCCAGTCTGCAGGTCGGTGGAGCCAGTCTGCAGATTGGTGGAGTCAGACTGCTTTTGGTTCAGGGGTATCTCAGGCCGATGGCTGCAGGAAAGAAGAGATACTCGTACTTTATGTGGAGTGGTAGAGAGGCCCTGCTAGGACAGAGTATGTCATTGCCTCACTTGAAGCTGTACAGGGCAGTTAGAAGCAGCAAGCGCACCCAGCAGTCCTTGGATTCTTCATGCCTTTCATTTGGATTTTGTAGCAAGAGCTGTTTCCCCGCCAAAGCACCCAGTAGTCACTTGGCCACCATTTATGGTTTATTTAGGGGCTGGCCATGCAGGCAGTGGGATGTCGGAGTTCCCCATCTTCCACAGTGGTAATGTATTTCCACGGCTTTTGGCTTCAACCAGGTGAAATCCTCAGTCCCAGCCCTACTCCCCACCTTCCTGCAGATCTCTTACCAGCAGAGATCCTTGTACCAGTTTCTTTACTAGTGAAGGATCTTGATTGCCAAAGACAGAAAAGGGCTCCAGTTAAGTGAAAAAAGAAAGAACGTCTTGGCGGGTTGGGGGTAGCTCATTGGCTCAGCTCGTGCAGGGATGAAGGGGGCGAAGTGCAGTGGGGACTGTGGGGCTGCCCCGGGCGTGGGCTCTACTGCTCTGCTGACAACACCCCCTAGTGCCTCTTGTAGGCGGTGAGGGTCTGTCCTCATGAGCCAGGGTTCTGGCTGAGGCTTAGCGGAGCTGCCAGAGGGTGGGACGAGAGGATATCTGCCTCCTTTCTATTTCCAAGATAGATGGGGCCAGATTTTCAGTTATCTTGGGATCTCTTCCTCTCCCCAGTCCTGGCAGCTGTTCAGCACGGGGCAGCCAATACCTACTCATGGCATACGACTGAGAAGTCCCACTAGGACTCACTGGGCCCCTCCGCTTTTGTGGGGGAAGGAGGGTCTAAATAAACTCCAGGTTCCTGGGGCCTCTGCCAGGGAGCCACCTACATCCTTGAACTCTTCTGGGTGAAGGTTTCAGCAGGAACCCAAGGCTGGAGACCCTGAGCCGGGGCAGGCTGCCCTCTTGAACCCTACAGAGGCTGGTCTCCTGCATGACGGAGTGGGCAGGGCAGACCCGGCAGGGTAGCCAGCTGCCTGCCAGGAGGCCTTCGGTGCCTCCCCTGGGCTGTGCCTCCTGCCACCCTGGACTTGCCAGCCTTGGCTGCGTTGCTGCTCAGAGGCACCAGTGCTTCCTCCTGCTATGGGCTGCTTCTCCCACACTGCCCTTCCAAGGTGGGGGCACGGGTCCCACCTGTGCTCTTCCTCCAGACCCTGCCTCTGCCCCTTCGGGGTCTCCCCTGACCTCACCAGATGGTCCCTCTGTACAACACACATTCTCAAGCTCCCCCTGCTTGTTGGGCCGTGATTGACATCTCCAAAGGTGCCTCGCCTCCTTTACAACAGGGCAACGTGAGGGCTGGAGGGCCTCATGAGCAGCACCATCCCCATCCGCAGAGGGTCCTGCAGCCAGGGACGGGCCAATGGGCAATATGGTTTAAACCTCACCGCCTTATAACCGGCAGAAGGTGAGGGGCAGCCCATTTCAGAGGTGAGGAAGTCACACACGGGCTCCAGAGAGACACAGCACTTCTGAGCCAGGGAGCGGGTTGCCCTCAGTGGGAGAAGCAAACAAAACGTTTGGGGTCGTCAGTGACTCCTATGGGAAACCCAGAGGGAATTCAGATCCTCTGCAGGCTCTGGTGCCTCCCCAGGTTATAAACAGTGGCTAGAGTCTCAGGAAGGGCTGAGGACACCTGACCGAAGCCGGTGGGAGGGCAGGCACGCAGAGGTGGGGCAGGCCGTGCCCAGCCCACACCCGGAGAACAGGCTGTGCTCCACCCAAGTTTGGAGAGAAGGTTTCAGAAGTTCGTGTCTCCAGAAACATCAGCCGGGGGCCCTCTGGATTCAGGGCCCCCTTGGGGTTCTGACCTGGCCGCACACAGACTCCGCGCATTTCCCTAGGACAGGCCGTGCTCTGAACCCTGGCTCTGCCCCCCTGGCCCCGCCCCCTGGCCCCGCCCTCGGAGCCAACAGCCCAATCCCAGCCGAAGTGCTGGGATGACAGGCGTGAGCCAGCCGGCCCGCCGTGTTTTTTTAGAACCAGTGGAGTTGAACGGAAACCCATCTCTGAAACTTGGCCAAGTGTGATGCTGCTGCCTGATGTTGCCGGCCAGAGTTCCTGCTCTAGGTAGAAAGTAAGTTTCTGGCCGGGCACGGTGGCTCACACCTGTAATCCCAGCCCTTTGGGAGCCATTTGAGCCCAGGAGTTCCAGACCAGCCTGGGCAACATAGTGAGACCCCGTCTCTACAAAAATGTTTTTAAAAAATTAGCGTGGCGTGGTGCACACACCTGCAGTCCCAGCTACTTGGGAGGTTGAGGCAGGAGGATCGTGGGAACCCCGTACAGGCACCAGCCACTACTCCCGGCTAATTTTTGTATTTTTAGTAGAAATGGGGTTTCACCATGTTGGCCAGGCTGGTCTCGGTCTCTTGACCTCGTGATCCGCCCACTTCGGCCTCCCAAAGTGCTGGGATTACAGGCTCGAGCCACTGCACCTGGCCAAGAAAGTGTGTTTTTACAGAGGCACGCTGACCAGGAGAACGTCCTCCTCAGAGCACCATGGATGTGGCTGGTGGGAGAAGCTGGGTCAGATGTGGCAGTTTGCCTCTGTGCAAGGACTCAAGCTTGTGAGAAAAGCTGAAAGCGACTCACAGGGTGGCACATCCACAGAGCAGCACTAGCAGGGAGGGAGCTGCTGCCCTACACACCAGTCCGGACTGGCCTCCAGGGAACCAGGCCCAGTGGCAGAAGCCAGACCTATGGTGTGATCCCAAATGCGAACCTACAGTGACAGAAAGCCCACAGGTGGCTGCCTGGGGACAGGTGCGGGTGGGTGGGAGCCGGAGGGTGGATGAGGAAGGACAGGGGCAGTGGACATTTGCTGCTGACTCCGCACCTGTCGAAACCCTCAGGTTGTGCTTCCAGTGTGTGAGTTTGTTGTGTGTCAGTTACACCTCGATCAAGCCAGGCCCACCTCGGCCAGAAGGCGGCCATCTCCCTGCAGGCCTGGCTCAAGGTCTGTTGCCCAGGACCTTCTCTGAGAGCTCAAATAAGCCCCTTCCTGCATCCGCTCCCTGGGTGCCCCACGCACGGAGCCCAGGACGATCCTGGGGCAGCAGGCGGGCAGCGCAATGAGCCAGGCTCACAGAGACCAGTGGTTCGGGCTTCCTCAGCTGAGTGCTCAGCTCGAACCAAGCCTGTCTGTGCGTCATCAGTGCTGTGTCCTTGCCGGCTGGTGTTGCCAGGGCCTAGGGCCTGGGGACTGTCAGCCTGGGGTGACTGGTCATCTGAGGCCCCCACAATCCAACAGTCACCTCATCTCGGGTGCTGGGGTCTCAGGAGCCACCCACACCGACTGCCAGGCAGGACCAGGCTGCTGGCCCTGTGCCAACCTCCCTGCCCCGCTTGGCTGTGTAGCGTAAGCCAGTCCTCCCTCTCAGTGCCCCCAGGCCAGCGCCCTCCCTCCAAGACCCTCAGGAGCCTGCCTACGGGGGCTCACCGTGGGGAGGTGCATGTGGGGAGAGCGACATGGACGGCGAGAGAGAAGGGACTTAGGGCAGGATTCGGGCCTGGTGAGAGGGGCTTGCGGAAGCTGGACTTTGCTTGGATGGATGCCCTCAGGAGGGGCGGGGGCAACTCTAGGGTCAGGGATCTGTCTTTAGCAGAAGGAGGAAGGAAGCCAGGCCAGAGCTGGACAGCCAGGCAGCTGGGACACTCAGGCAGTTGGTGCACGGCATTGATGGGGCTTCTGTGGTCGGGGCAATGCATGTTTATCTGTGCTCAGACATGAGTCCAGAGAGGCTGCTTCTCCTGATCCGTCATAAGGTGGAAGTTGTAGGGCCCGGGGGGTCGAGTTCCGTGACACCGGTATGTTTAGCAGGAGAAGCAGGGCCTGACCGGTCGGTGGATGCACAGGGTGTGTCTCCACCATATCCATAGAAATGTGCCAAGCCCTCCAGACCCCAGATTTGATTCTCCAGAGGAGGCCTGAGCAGGTCTTTTAGGGAAAGCCTGGGGGTGTAATTCTGATGTGCGCAGACTAAGAGCCCCGTGTGGATTCCTGACACACTGGGTCCAGTCAAGGCGACTCTGAGGCTCTTTCCCAGCCTCTCCTTTGCTGGACACCCTGCCCCAAAGCCGGCTGCACCCTCCAGAAGCAGGCTACCCTTCCCCTCCCAGGAATCTGGCCTTTCCGGACACTGCTCCGTGCCTGAGCTTAATCTGACAAACTGGGTGATGTTAGTAACCAGAGATGTCTCCTGCTTCCTCTTTTTTTTTTTTTTTTTTTTGAGATGGAGTCTCGCTCTGTCGCCCGGGTTGGAGTGCAGTGGCACCATCTCGGCTCACTGCAAGCTCCACTTCCCAGGTTCACGCCATTCTCCTGCCTCAGCTTCCTGAGTAGCTGGGACTACGGGTGCCCGCCACCACACCCGGTTAATTTTTTGTGTGTGTCTTTAGTAGAGACAGGGTTTCACCGTGTTAGCCAGGATGGTCTTGATCTCCTGACCTCGTGATCCGCCCGCCTTGGCCTCCCAAAGTGCTGGGATTACAGGCTTGAGCCACTGTGCCTGGCCTCCTGCTTCCTCTTGAATCTGCTTTTCATCTGGAGTATGAGTGCCTCAATGCAGAGGAGGCCGGGGGAAATGATCGAGGCCTCATGGGCACCCAGAGACAGGAGGTTTCAGTCACCACCTCAGACTTGGAGGCACCAAAAGATCATCACTGTGCAAATTTGGTGTGACTTAATCATTCATCCCTCAGTTTTCGTATCTGTAAAACGGGGATAGGGGTCCCTCTCTGTAAGATGGCTGTGACAGTCACGTGTGCGGATGTTTGTGGAATGTTCCTTTTTACCTGCAAACCTTGAGGGCTCAATGCTGTGGCCTCAGCTGCTTTTCCACCCCCACGCTTGGCTCCGAAGGCCTGACCCCCTGAAGCAGGGGCACATTTGTCCTTCCCTGGGTCCACCCAGGTCCCCTTTCTCTCTGAGTTCTAGAGTTTAGAAAACGTCAGACGAGGCTTCACAGGAACAGTGCTGGCTTAGAGACCTGGGGGTGAGTCAGGCATGGAAGGCGGCCCTGAAGACCACGCTGCCAGCACAGCCAGTGCACCCATCCCTGTGCTGGCTGCACTGTCCCTGGCATGAGGGCCTGTATGCCCTGACCCTCCCCACAGCCCCTCTGAGAGGCTAGGTCGGAGCCTCAGGAGTGTATGGGATTGGAGCTGGGCCACTGGGCTGGGGTCTGTCTGTGGGCGAAGCTGACCAGCTGAGTGGAGGCCGCGGGTTGAGGGAGCCACGTGGTTGCAGGGGCTCTTCCAGAGGAGAGGAAGGAAAGTCATCCAAGGACACGGGGCCTCTGCCCAGGTGGGTAGGGAGGGTGGGCCGTGGCCAGTCTCCAGGGTGGGAGCAGGCCGTCTGCACAGGGTGGGTGGCGTTGGCCTGAAGGGTGAGGCTTCCCGACCTCAGAGGGGCTGCAGCAGGCCTGTGGAGAGATGCGCTCTGGGCTGCTCCCACCTACCCCATGGGGCAGCAGGGCCTCAGGCCAGGATCGCGTCTGAACCACCCTGTGCGCTGCCCCAGCACACCGACTCGACCCCCACGTCCGGTGTTTTCATCCCCACAGAGCATTTACCTAGTCTTGTTAGAGTCCAGGCCCGTGCTGGGTGCCGGGGAGGTCAGGCCGTGAGCAAGACGTACCTGCAGCCCCTGGACAGGGGCTTCTGAGCCCTCCTAGTGATAAAGGTTGGCAGCCTGTGAGAATTCAGGGAAGGCTCTGAGCGCTGGCGCTGGAAACCCTCCCCATGTGGGTGTGCAGGCGCCTCCTGCCTGGCATTCCCAGGGCCCAGGAACCAGTGGACGGTAGGGAGGCTTCTGCTCCTAATCCCCAGATCCTGAGGACAGCACCTGAGTGATCCTGTCTCTTCCTCCCTCTGGTGCCGGGCTTGGAGCTTTGAGTGGAGCTGGGGCTCTGTGCATGTTTTAGTGAGGGTTCCAGTCACATGACGCTTGGCTCCCGGTCTGCATGGAGACCAGGCCCCGAGGGGACATGCTTGGTTGTCAGGGTCAGTGGGACAGGGAGACAGGGCACAGGAGACAGGCCTGGGTGGGGCAGTGAGGCTCAGGGGTGGTGGGTCCTGAAGGAGAGGTGCCAGGCACTGGCCCCGGTCCTGGAGCTGGAGGCTGACGGACAGAATGGGAGCTGTGTCTTGGAGAGGCTGATCGAGCCCTGGGCACCTCGGACCCTCCATGCCAGCCAAGCTAGTTGGGGGCACTGCCCACCTGTGCACCCCCCCAATGGCAGAGGAGGAGAGGACAGTTGGTGGGGACTCCCCTGCTGTCCCCCTCCTCCTTGGGTCCCCAGCCCCAGTCGAGAGCACCTCTTCCCACCCTCCCTTGGGATGTGGAGACTGCGTTCTGGCTCTGTGACCCCTCTCAGTGTCCCAGCTTCAGTTTGTTTCTCAATGTGCCCACCTCCCGGAGCTCCCTGAAGAGTAATGGGAGAGTGAGGACAAAGCTGGGCCACGTTGGGGCAAGAACACGCTGTTTTGTTGGGTGTTTAACATCACGCCAGAGGGGCAGAGACATGCAGGCAGGGCTGGGAGGCTTTAGGATGCAGGGAAATTTTCTGTGCCCTATAGGGAGGGTCACCCCCCTTGCTGCCCTAAGAGACAGCCTTGCCTGGGGGCCCAGTGCCCTGGCCTGTGAGGTGGGGCTTGGCAGCCACTCTGCTCCTGGGGGACACCCCACAGGCTGGCCCAGGCTGCCTGTCTGCCTTGGAACTTGAAGGAGGAGACCCTCAATGTCTGAGCAGAGGGACGACTGTCACACATCTCCTTTCCGTGATCTAGGATACACTTTTTTTTTTTTTCCTGAGATGGAGTCTTGCTCTGTCGCCCAGGCTGGAGTGCAGTGGCATGATCTCAGCTCACTGCAACCTCCTCCTCCCAGGTCCAAGTGATTCTCCTGCCTCAACCTCCTGAGTAGCTGGAATTACAGGTACACATCACCATGTCCAGCTAATTTTTGTATTTTTAGTAGAGACAGGGTTTCACCATGTTGTCCAGGCTGGTCTCAAACTCATGACCTCAAGTGATCTGCCTACTTCAGCCTCCCAAAGTGTTGGGATTAGAGATGTGAGCCACCTTGCCCAGCCTAGGATACACTTTTTAAAAAAACAGTATAACACTTTTGAAATGAAAATGCATTTATAATTGATGTGTACATTTAACATACTGATTTTTTTCTTCCCCCTCAAAAGCTCTCCTTGACTGAGTGCCATCTTTGCAAGCAGGAAACAGGATGCTGTAACTGCACGTGTGGTCTGGGGCCAGCATGTGGCATCTCAGGGAGGTCCCAAGCCCTCACCCCACCGGGAGGCTTCCCTACTGCTGGGTCGGCCTCCTGGCCCTATGGGGGTTCTCAAAGCAGCCCACATTTCTAGGGCATCCTCAGAGAGACTCGCAGGAGCGGCTGGGCCAGTGCCCCAGGGAGGGGGCAGCCTCTCACGTGGGAAGTGTGTGGGATCAGGCCTGTCTGTACCTGAGGAAGGAGGAGCCGTTGGCCACTGCTGTGTCTCTGGTACCCTTCATGGAGAGGGGTCTCCTCTCAGGGCACTGTGGGGAGCAGGTGTTTCTGGTGATACCCGTGTCCCAAGTCTGCCCAGGCAGCTGCTGCTGCCCGTGACCAGGGGCTTTCTGGGAGCTGGCTCTGCTCTGCTCCCTCCACGAGCCCTGTTCTGGGAGCCTCTCCAGCTGTCCGTCATCCACGGCCAGCATCCACACGGCTGCTGCTCGCACTCCCAATTCCACATTGCCCGACACTTCCCGCCGCAAGGACACAGGTTCCCCCAGGTGGGCTGTCTGTGTCCACAAGCTGGGCACATAGCCCATGGGAAGTAGGGCAGAGTGTGGGGGCTACAGCGCCCCAAGCAGGGGTGCAGTGGGCCACAGGGTGGTGTCCCTACCCCACATCCCTACCTTCAAATGCCCTCATGATGGGGCCTCCCTCAGTAGACAGGGGACTGAGGTGCACGTGGAGGTGAGCAGAGCCACACGGGAAGGGGAAGCGGGAGTCAGCATCAAACCCCTGCCACGGTGCAGTCTTTCCAACGAGACCCTCTCGGATGGCAGCTGAGGCTACTGGGTCTCTGTCACGCGTGCGCTTCCATGGGGCACTGTCAGAGGGAGAGGCTTCTGTCCCACGAAGGCCTGAGGGGCTTCAGACCCTCGGTGTAGCCTGGGCAGCCCCCTAGTTCCAACTTCGGGCCGTTCACTCAGCTCCTTGGAATAAGTTCATTCTGCTGCACCACCAAAAAACCACCCTGCTGAGTCCCCTTGCAGAGCTGTGGGAGGGCAGGCAGGACCTGCGTCCACCGGCTTTCTGTGCTGTGAACACCGGAGTCCTGACCGCTGTGGAGCGGAGAAGTGCCTGCACTTTGAAAAGGGCGGTTGGGATAGGACCTGCCAGGGGCCAGCATGTGCCTTTCCTGCCCTGGCAGCTGTGACCTGGGAATGCAGGGCAGAGAGGACACCAATCTGGATGCATCTGTGGGTGGCGCCAACTGTCAGGAGGGTGCTGGCGCCAGCTCCGCAGCAGCCCTGGTTCGCGTCCGTCAGCCGTGCAGCGCTGGTGCTCAGGCTGTTGAGTCTTCCCAGGGGAAGGAAGCTTACATCTTCCCACGAGACGGGCAGCTGGGAGTGGGGTGAGAACGTGCTCTCAGCCGGAACCTGGCGCGGTTCTTGCGGGTTGGGGAGTTTGCTGCACTGCCGAGGCCTGCCCTTCGCCCACTGTGCAGGTGCTCTGGGCCTGAGTGGTTGGCTGCACACGGTCTCTATCTGAGAGGGTGAGGTGGACAGGCTGGGGGGCTCCAGTCTGTCTGCAGAGCAGCAGGGCAGAGCTCGACACTTTGTGGGCCACACGAAGAAGAAGGGTGATGACACGGCTCTTGACCACTGTGATCCTTCCGACTACTGCTGTTCTCAGCTCATCCGTGAGCTGGAACAAGGTCCTGACCCTCCCAGGGCCTCCGTGGACACAGCCAGCAGGAAATACAGGGGTGTTGACCTGCTCTGCCAGTCTCTCTGGGCTTGTGTACGGCCCAGATGAAACATCGTGAGTGAATGTTTATAGAAGCTGGAGACCTGGTCCAAATTCAAATGCTACCACCAGCTAGGTTGGTGCTTAACTGTCCTAAACTTCAGTTTCCTTACCTGGAGAATACGACCTGCCTCATGTTAGGGTTAAATAATGTCTAAAAGGCACAGGGCACATGGCAGCACTTTATCCATAGCTATTTTATTAATTATTCCAGATGTTATTTTTACAGCGGGGGAGATGAACCATTCCAACCCCACAGCTTTTATTCTTTCAAGAACGGGCTGAGCACCTGCTCCACGGCACGCCCTGCGCGGGGCTGGGGATGCAGAGGCTCAGGCAGGCCCTCCCTTCTGACGAGCCCATGGGTCTAGTGGCGGAGACAGGTGGGCTGGCCCACAGCAATCGTCTGTGCAGTGAGAGAGATGACCAGGGCATGGCTGGTGTGGGGAGCCCACGAAAGGAAACTCTCAACCCTGTCAAAGGGGAAAGGAGAGTCTCGGGGAGCTGAGAGGATGGACAGGTGATACCAGACCACAGCATGGTGTCAGGCAGGGCACAGGCACAAGGCAAAATATCAGGGCGCTGTTCTGCCTCCAGGACCTCCAAGGAGGCTGCACAGATGAAGCGATGCCCTGATGAGACTGACTGTGGGGACGGGGAGCCCCTGGGCCAAACTGTGAGCTGGCGGGGGTAGAGGGGGACTGTGAGCTGGAGGAGTCTCCGGGCAAAACTGACTGTGGGGTGGGTGGGGGGAGCCTGACCCAGAAGGTGGGATGCCCTGCACGGAGGCCGACATCCGGGAGTGAGCACGGTTACAGGACTGCGGGAGTCTCAGGAGGAGACCGCAGGATGGGAGAGAGGTCTGAAAGCCGAGCAGGACTGGGGTCAGGCTGCTGGCATTCTCATCCCCAGCTCCATGTTGCAGAAGCTCTGTTAGTGGCAGGTGCTGCTGAGAAGTCTGGGATCACTTCCACATCCAACCCACACTACAGGGTGGAGGCCTGCTCCAGGCACAGCAGGCTGGGATGCCGCAGCCCCAGTGGCCCCTGTCTCATCTCACTCACGGGATGGATGGTCCATGACAGGAGGGGTGAGACAGGAAGACCAGGGACTGCCAGCCAGCCAGTGTCCGCTGGTAGAGGGGGGCTGTTATCGGGAAAAGCAGGCCCCCACACCCGGCTCTGTTCTGATGCAGGGCTTCTACCCGGGGGAAAGGCAGGCCGTGCAGCTTTGCTGGAGGAGTCTGACTTTTTACTTGAAACAAAAAGTTGGAGAACTCCATGCCTTAAGGGCACTGCCGAAAGCAGTGCAGCTCTTAGTGGAAAGCAACTAAGAGGAAGCTGGTAGGTTCATGAGTCAGGGGTCACAAAGACGACTCTCAGGCTTGACAATCCAGGGCCATGAGTGTAACTCTGAAAAGCTGTTGTACTCATGGTTATGGTTTATTACAGTGAAAAGACACAGATTTAAGTCAGCAGAGGGAAGAGGTACAGAGGGTGGAGTCCAGGAGAAACCGGCTGCAAGCTTCCAGGTGTCCCCTCCCAGGAAGTGACATGCAGTGCTTAATCTTCAGTAACAGTGTGTGACAACTCATACGAAGTGTGACAACCCGGGAAGCTCCCCAAGCCGTGGTGCCCAGGGTTTTACTGGGGTCAGTCACATAGTCATACATACTTGCATGACTGAACTGGACTATTCAGACTCCAGTCCCCCAGGGCCTCAGGCAGACAAAAGCAGGCAGGATATCCTAAGACCTCAGAGATGATCTCTTAGGAGCCAATCCATAGCCAGTGCTTTCTATGAAATGTGCAGTTGGAATAATCTAAGCCGGCTGAGATAAGTCTTTATTGCTTACTTTAAGAAAAAACAAAAGCCTGGACAACCAGAAGTTTAAACAAATAAACAAATTGACCAATCAAACAACAACCATCACGATATCAACAACCCACAGGGCAAGTATTAGTATCAAAATTGCTATAATGTTATCTGAAATGTCCAGTTTTCAACAACAAAACAAAAAATAAAAGACATGCAAAGAAATAAGAAAGTGTGACCCGTATACAGGGAAGAAAGGAAGCCATAGAAACATCTTGTTGAAGGGGTGTCATTGGTGGCCTCAGCAGACTAAGACTTCAAAGCAGCTATTATAACTAGGTTCAAAGAACTAAAGGAAGCCATGAATAAAGAATTCAAGGAAGGTGTGATAGCAATGTCTCTTCAAGTACATAATATTGTTAAAGATATGGAAAATATAACAATTAACCAAATAGAAATTAACCAAATGAAAAATTCACCAGAGGGGCTGAACAGTATATTTGAGCTGGCAGAAAAATCAATGAACTTAATGAATAGAGATTATGTAACTTGAAGAACGGAAAAAAAAAAGAATGAAGAAAAGTGAACAAAGACTTGGAAATGTTGGACACTATTAAGTGCACCAACATATGTATAATGGGAATAAAAGGAGAGGAGAAGATAGAATAAAATAATTCCCAGACAGAAGAAAATGGAAATAATTTGTTGCTAGCAGATTTGCCTTGCAAGAAATACTGAAGGAAATTCCTCAGACTGAGAGCAGGTGACACTAGAGAATAATTCAAATCCACATGATTAAACAGAGATTGCTAGTAAAGGTAATTATTTAGATAATTACAAAAGATAGTGCAATTGCATATTTTTTTTCTTAATTCTCTTAACTGTTCAGAAAGTGATTGCAGAAAATAATCCATATATCATTGTATTGGTAGACCTACAGCATATAGAAATGTAATACCATATATCATTGTATTGGTGGACCTACGGTATATAGAAATGTAAAAAGCTTCACAGTAAAAGCACAGAGGGGACTGCGAACAAAGCTGCAGTGGAGCTTAGCAGGTGGCAGCCCAAATCCATGGAAATAAATGAAGAGAATCAGAAATGGGAAATTAAAATGTTAACGTAATAAACTCTATAAATATATACTTTCAGCTCCTTAAAAAAGACATAAGATTATGTAAAGCAGTGTATTGATCCATTTGTAACATATGGAAACACAATATGTGGAAGAGTAGTGCACACATACACACAAAGAAGAGAGTAGCTCTATATTAAAGTTTCTATATCTGACTAGAATTAACTAGTGTAAATCTGAAGTAGATTTTACAAGCTAAGATGAATACTGTAAGCCCTAAAGCAAGCACTAAGAAAAGAACTTACATAGTAAAAAAGCATTAAAAAGATTAAACTGTCACACTAGAATATATTCACTAAATGCAAAAGGAAGAACTGTGGTACAAAAAGACAAAACAGATAAAAATTAACAAAAATCAAAACTGCAGATATAAATGTAACCATGCCGATAATGCGTTAAACAACCCAAACTAAGGCAAAGACTGTCAGAATGAATTTTTTTCTTTAAAAAAATAAAAAAGATCTATATCTTTTTATAGGAGATACTTAATTTTTACAATTTATTTTATTTATTTATTTGAGATGGAGTTTCGCTCTTGTTGCCGAGGCTGGAGTGCAATGGCCCAATCTCGGCTTACTGCAACTTCTGCCTCCTGGGTTGAAGCAATTCTCCTGCCTCAGCCTCCCGAATAGCTGAGATTACAGGCATGCGCCACCATGTCCGGCTAATTTTATATTTTTCTTTTTTTAGTAGAGACAGGGTTTCTCCATGTTGGTCAGACTGGTCTTGAACTCCCGAACTCAGGTGATCCACCTGCCTCAGCCTCCCAAAGTGCTGGGATTACAGGCCTGACCCACCGCACCTGGCCAGGAAATACTTTAGATTCAAAGACGCAAATATGTTGAAAGTTAGGGGTGGAGAAACATGCCATGATAACTGCATGAGCTGAAGTAGCTATACAAATATCAGCCTAAAGAAATCTTAAAACAAAAGTTTTACCACAGATAAAGAGGGATATTTTAGAATGATAAAAGTTTAGATCTCTCCAGACCATATAACAATTATAAACATATGTGCACCTACTAACAGAACCCAAAATACATGAAGCCAAAACAGGCAGAATTGATGGGAGAAACAAACAATGTAACAACAATATTTGGAGATCACTCTTTCATTCATTGATAGAGCAACTAGGCAGAAAATTGGAAGACTTGAACAGCACTACAAATCCTTTAGACCTAACAGACATCTGTAGGATGCTCCACCAAACAGAAGTAGAATACACATTTTTCTCAATTGCATATGAAATGTAGTCCAAGGGCCAGGTGTGGTGGCTCATGCCTGTAATCCCAGCACTTTGGGAGGCCAAGGCAGATGGATCACGAGGTCAGGAGATCGAGACCATCCTGGCCAACATGGTGAAACCCTGTCTTTACTAAAAATTAGCTGGGCATGGTGGCGTGTAATCCCAGCTACTTGGGAGGCTGACACTGGAGAATCACTTGAACCCAGGAGGTGGAGGTTGCTGTGAGCTGAGATCGTGCCACTGCACTCCAGCCTGGCAATAGAGTGAGACTCTGTCTCAAAAGAAAAGAAAAGAAATATAGTCCATGTACTAGGCCATAAAACCAGCCCCCAGGCCTGGCGCGGTGGCTCACGTCTGTAATCCCAGCACTTTGGGAGGCTGAGGCAGGCAGATGACGAGGTCAGGAGATCGAGACCAGCCTGGCTAACATGGTGAAACCCCGTCTCTACTAAAAATACAAAAATTAGCCAGGTATGGTGGCATGTGCCTGTAGTCCCAGCTACTCAGGAGGCTGAGGCAGGAGAATTGCTTGAACCCAAGGAGGCGGAGGTTGCAGTGAGCTGAGATTGTGCCACTGCACTCCAGCCCAGGCAACAGACCAAGAGTCTGTCTCAAAAAACAAACAAACAAACAAACAAAAAAACATTCAAATAAAATCATGTATCTGATAAAGAATTTGTATCCAGAAAATAATAAATGATCCTTACAGGCCAAGTGTGGTGGCTCATGTTTGTAATCCCAGTACTTGGAGAGGCCAAGGCAGGAGGATCACTTGAGCCTAGGAGTTTGAGACCAGCCCGGGCAACCTAGCAAGACCCCATCTCAAAAAAAAGTAAAAAAAAAAAAAAAAACAAAAAAATCTGTACAACTCAATAATAAAAACACAAATGCCTGAATTTAAAAGTGGGTAAAGAAAGGCGTAAGAATGGTATGATGGACTTTGTGGACTCGGGGGAAAGGGTGGGAGAGGGATGAGGGGTAAAAGACTGTAAATGGGTACAGTGTACACTGCTCGGGTGATGGGTGCAGCAAGATCTCAGAAATCATCACTAAAGAGCTTATTCATGGAACCAAACACCACCTGTTCCCCCTAAACCTGTGGAAATAAAAAATAAAAATAAATAAAAAAATAGAAGTAGGCAAAGGATTATGCACCCTCATGAGAGAACCTGAATTAATAAAAATTAAAAATAGAAAAGGATTTCATTAGCCGCTTCTCCAACGAAGGTATACAAATGGCCAATAAGCACATACAAATTTCTTCCGCATCTTAGTCATTAGGGAAATGCAGAGGAAAACCACAGTGGGCTACCACGTCAGCCTCATCAACATGACTAATAAAAAATACAGCAAGTGTTGTCAAAGATACGGAGAAGCTGGGACCCTCATACATTCCTGGTAGGATTGTAACGTGGTGCATCCACTTTGGAATTTGGTAGTTCTTCAGAATGTTAAACGTAGAGTTACCACATGACCCAGCAATTCCACTGCTGTGCATTTATCCGAGAGAAACGAAAGATACATCCACACAAAGACTTGGACACGAATACGCAACTCTGTTTATAGTAGTTCAAAATCGTGAACAACTCAAATCTTTATCACCAATTGAGAGGATTAACAAATTATGGCATATCCGTGAGGTGGAATACTGCTCAGCAATAGTTATTGAGTTATTGACACATGCAGTAACACAGACGAATCTCGAAATAATTATGCCTAGTCACAGGAGCCGGCCACAAACAACGACGTATTGCATGATTCCATTTATAGGAAATACCCAGGATCAGCAGGTCTGTAGAGACAGAAAGTCAGTTCGTAGTTGCCTGGGGTGGGGTGAGGGGCGAAGTGTTGGAGGGGAGTGGGGAGTGAATGTTAAGAAGTATGGGGTTTCGGCCTGGCGTGGTGGCTCACGCCTGTAACCCCAGCACTCTGGGAGGCCGAAGCAGGTGGATCACTTGAGGTCAGGAGTTCGAGACCAGCCTCGCCAACCTGGTGAAGCCCCTTCTCTACTAAAATACGAGAAATTAGCCGGACGTGGTGGTGCACCCCTGTAGTCTCAGCTACTCGGGAGGCTGAGGCAGGAGAATTGCTTGAACCCAAGGGGTGGAAGTTGTAGTGAGCCGGGATCATGCCACTGCACTCCAGTCTCAGCGACAGAGCCAGACTCTGTCTCAAAACAAAAACAAAAACAAAAAATACAGCAAGTATTAGAACAAACATGTTCTAAGAGTAGATTGTGGTGACGGTTGCACAACTCTGAATTTATTTAAAAAACACTCAATTGTCTACTTTAAGTGGGTAATTGGTATGGTATGTGAATTATAGCTCAACAGATCCTTTTTAAACAGTGTGTGAGTGATGGCAGCTGTCTGAAGCACCTTTCCTTTGATGGAGACGCACACGGCTGTGTGTTGTGGGAGCAGAGCCAGCTGACCAGCCAGTGTTTCCTGAAGGTTTTTGTTGTATGCAAAGCTGATACAGTGATGTCAGGGAGAGGTTGTGCTGCCTGTCCTCAGAGGAGGGACTTGCTGCATAAGCAAGGATTTGGTTATGAAATCTACAACCAGAGTTCACATTTTTAAAGAATTTAGGGAGGGCTGGAGTAGTCATAACAGGCATCTCAGAAGAGGGAGGAAACTGCCCTGGGCTTTCCGAGACAGGCAGACCAATGACAGGGATTTAGAGAACTGTGCACATGAGGGACTATGGCAGCGTCGTGTCCGGTATTTACCAAGTACTCCCCTTTGCAGCCTCCTCGAGTGCCTTCTGGGGTAACCCGGGAGATGTGTACAGCCCAGTTGCCGGAAAGTCATGCCTTGTATTAAATGGAAATCTCTCTCCTGTTAATAATACTTTCAGCACTGACGGTGCAGTTATTGCCAGAACGGTGCTGAGCCTCGGAAACATCCTTTCAGGCCGTTCCTCCCACGTGAGGCAGGTTGTGTCACCTCCTCCTCCTAGTCATCATGGTTATTTTCCAGATGGAAGGACCTGGTCATTAGGTATGAAGTGATGTGCCACAATCACGTTCCAGATCCCACACTCGGGACCCGCTGCACTGCTGTCGACTGCTCATCTTTCTCTTTTCTGATCCTCGCAGAAAACGTCTAGTTTCTTTTCCACGTGATGGTGAATAAAGTCAAAGACAGGTATTTTGCTGTTTTTTCTTTTTTCCTCCAGTCATCTTTTCTTTTCCCTTGGGGTCAAACAAGCTCAGTTCTTAAATCTTTGTGCATCCAGTGGGCTCTTGATCTCAGGCTGTGATCAAGTTTGTCAGTCCTTTACTTGAGTGTGGGCCTCAGACTGAGGTGGGGTCTCTGGTGTCTGACCGGCCCAGAGGAGCAGGACTCACACCCCATTCTCCTGAGCGATGCGTGTCAGTTGACACATTCAATGACAGAATTAGCTGTTTTGACTTCCACATTCTACTGTGGACTCAAATCCTGGGCCTTTTCTTCATGTGCTGCTAAGTTAGGTCCAGGAACCTGAACAGGGAAACTTTCTTGAGGGTTGAATAAAAACCTGCATCTGGCCAGGCTCAGTTGCTCACACCTGTAATCCCAGTACTTTGGGAGGCTGAGGTGGAAGGAGGGCTTAAGGCCAAGAGTATGAGACAGACCTGGGCAGCACAGCAAGGCCATATCTCTAGAGACCAAAAAAAAATTTTTTTAAATAAAATAGCTAGGCGTGGTGGCATGCATCTGTAATCCCAGCTACTTTGGAGACTGAGGCAGGAGAATTGCTTGAACCCGGGAAGCAGAGGTTACAGTGCGCCAAGATTGCACCTCTGCACTCCAGCCTGGGTGACAAGAGTGAAACTCCATCTGGAAAAAAAAAGAAAGAAAATGCATATGGCAGGCAGGATTTTGGCCCCCATGACCTTAGTCCTCTGGTGCTATTTCCATGCTATGTTATGTGGCAAAGGGACTTCTCACTAGGAAGCATGATGTTAGCGTGGGTTTTCTGTAGATGTTCTTTATCAAGGTAAGGACATCTCCTTGTATCCTTAGCTTGCTGAGGGTTTTTATCACATAGGTATGTTGAATTCTGCCAGATACTCTTTCTGCGTCTATTGGTTGGTCTGTGATTTCTCTTTTCTAGGCTGTTGACGTGATGGATTACGTTAATTGATTTTTGAACCAGCCTTGCATACTTGGGATACATTCCACTTGGTCATGGTGTGTAATTCTTTTGATACATTGGTGGATTCCATCTGCTAGCATTCTGTTGAGGATTTTTGCATCTGTGTTTATGAGAGCAGTTGGTCTCTAGTTTTTCTTTCTTGTAATATCCTTTTCTGATTTTGTAATGCTGGCCTCCTAGGATGAGTTAGGAAGCGTTCTCTCTACTTCTGTTTTCTGGAAGAGACTGCAAAGAATTGTTATCATTTGTCCCTTCAATGTCTGGTAGAATTCATTTGTGAAACCATCTGGGCCTAGTGCTTTCTGTTTTTGAATGCTAATTATTGATTCAATTCCTTTAATAGATACAGGCCTTCCTGAATTATATGTTTCTCCTGTGTGAATATAGATACCAGTTCTGTATCCTTGTGTCTTTCAAGGAATTGATCCATTTTGTCTACATTATCAAATTGGAGGGTATAGAGCTGTTCGTAATGTCCCTGCTATCTTCCAAATGTCCATGGTATCTATAATGATGGCTCCTTTTAATATATTGTGTTTTTTTTTTTTTTTTCCTTGAGATGGAGTCTTGCTCTGTCACCAGGCTGGAGTGCAGTGGCGCGATCTCGGCTCACTGCAACTTCCACCTCCCAGGTTCAAGTGATTCTCCTACCTCAGCCTCCCAAATAGCTGGGATTACAGGTGCCTCCCACCACACCTGCCTAATTTTTGTATTTTTAGTAGAGAGGGGGTTTCACCATGTTGGCAAGGCTGGTCTTGAACTCCTGACCTCATGATCCGCCCGCCTCAGCCTCCCAAAGTGCTGAGATTACAGATGTGAGACACTGCGCCTGGCCAATTTATTGTATTTTCATTTTCATTCAATTCAAAATATTTTCTAATTTCAGTTGTGGCTTTCCTTGGGACATAAGAGAATGGAGAAAAGGAAATAAATCAACAGGCAATTTCTCCCTCTTTCTGAGTGTCGTGAGTCCCTTTTCCTCCTCTTCAAGCCTGTACTAAGTCTTCCCCAGGGCTTTCTCCTCTGTGCCCTCGTGCCCACTTCCAGATCAGGAGCTACCAAAGATAAGATGAGGAACTTGCCTCAGCGTCCTTCACATTCCAGCCTTCTCCCGGGTCCCATGGCTGCTGTTTCCTCCGCAGGGTCCTCAGGCAGCTGCCCCCTGCACCATGTCTTGGCTTCAACGCTGTGGGAGCAGGGTGGATGTGCTTTTTTTTTTTTTTTTTTTTTGAGATGGAGTCACCCAGGCTGGAGTGCAGTGGCACGATCTCGGCTCACTGCAAGCTCCTCTCCCGGGTTCACGCCATTCTCCTGCCTCGGCCTCCCGAGTAGCTGGGACTACAGGCGCCTGCCACCGCGCCCGGCTAATTCTTTTTTTATTTTTAGTAGAGATGGGGTTTCCCCGTGTTAGCCAGGATGGTCTCGATCTCAATCTCCTGACCTCGTGATCTGCCCGCCTTGGCCTCCCAAAGTGCTGGGATTACAGGCGTGAACCACCACGCCCGGCCAAGGGTGGATGTGCTGTTACTCTCTGGACCTGGGACTGGAGCCCCTGGACGTCTTTTCCTTATGGAATAATTTCTTAAAAGGCTATGGTCAAGATGAAGTAACGTGGAA
This sequence comes from Theropithecus gelada, assembly GCF_003255815.1. Lineage (NCBI taxonomy): Eukaryota > Metazoa > Chordata > Mammalia > Primates > Cercopithecidae > Theropithecus > Theropithecus gelada. The sequence continues at coordinate 266,405 of NC_037680.1, forward strand.
GTAGCAGACGGTCACCCAGCCGGACGTGAGGGTTGGCGTTGGTGGCAGAGAAGGGAAAGGAGGGAAGCCTTCGCAGGGGAGCTCAAACCTGGCTGACTCTTGGCTGGGTGCGGGGGGGGTGGGGTGAGGCAGGTGTTCCAGGTGCAGAGACCAGCTGCGGTCCGAGGTGGGAGAAAGCGTGGTGTCTTTAGGGAACACAAGCTAAGGATTTCATACCGTCGGGGCACTGTGGGCAGCAGAACATCCAAGGAAAAGGTGAAACAGGGAGAGGCCAGGTAACGCAGGAAGTAGGACTTGCAAACATGCTAGGGTGGTCAGATTTTGTTGCCATTTTATGGGGAAAGTATGACTTTCCTGTAGCTGCTGCAACAAGCTAGTACAAATATTATGACTTAAAACACAGCCAGTGCGTTACAGCTGAGGGACAGAAGCCCAAAGCCAGCCTCACTGGGCTGGAGCCAAGGTGCCTGTGCGCTGCTTTGTTCCAGAAGCTCCAGAGGGTCTGCTTCCTGCCTTTTCCAGCTGCCAGTTGCCACCTACATTCCTTGGCTTATGGCCCCCCTGTTCTTAAAGGCGTCCCTTCATTCTCTGGTCCCAGCATCACATCACCTTCCGGTGATGATATTGGGACCACCTGAATAATCTGGGTAATCTCCCCATCTCATGCACTTCGTGACCTCAGCCCCGTCCCTTTTGCCCTAAAAGGCAACAGTGACAGGTTCTTGGGCTTAGGACATGGACATCTTGGGGGTCCCTAGCCTACCAAGAGGGCATTTCACAGATTTTGATTGGAGGGAGTGATGTGATGCACCTGTCATATTTGAGGCTTAGAAAGATCTGTCTGGCCACAGAGAGAGCAGGAGGAGTAAGGGTGAAGGCCTGCAGAGTGGTTGGGAAGCTGAGAAGTGATCTGTGCTGGTGACGGAAGGTACAGCGGGGCAGTGGTGTGAGGATGGGAGAGAGCACTGAGGAGCTGTAACCCACAGGACTTGGAGCCGGATAGATGTGGAATGGGTGAGGGAGGAAGTCTCGCAGGGCTCCAGGTCTCTGCCTTCGTGAGCTGGGTCGCTGGTGCTGTCACTGACTGAAGAGGGAGTTACCCGAGATAAACAGGGAATCTTGGTGAGCAGTGAGGCCCCTGAGTCTGGGGAGGAAGCTGGCGATAGCTATTTGGTTGTGCCCAGCACATAGGCAGTGCTTGAATCTGTGATGGCACGAGATGACTCAGGGACTGTGTCTAGAATTCGAAGGAGTGTAGAAGCTGCTGGGGAACAATGGCCTCTGCAGTTAGAGAGAAGAGAGGGTGTGGAAGGAAGCTAGTGAGGCAAGGGAGTGCAGGCAGCAGGCACGGGCAGCCCGGCCAGAGCAGGGAGCTGCCGCATCTGCATTCAGATCGAGTTGTCCCTCGGCTGGGGAACGGCTACCTCTTACTGAGACCACCTGAAACCCTGAAAGGAAAAGGTGGAGAATGGTTTTGTGTTTTCGGTGTTAACCTTGGGGGCCAGAGGCTCAGACTGGGAGCAGAGCTGTTTCTTGGACCCTCACTGTGTGCACACGTGGGGTGCTGAACAAGGCCCCCTCCGGGGAACCCGGTGTGGCCAGCAGGACCCACTGAGCTCTCAGGCTGGCTCTGGCAACTGCTGAAAAGCTCCATTATTCGCCTTTCTGGGTACATTCGCTGAAGAGGCTCAGCGTTTTGGTGCAGTGTGAAAGTCTCCCTGCCCCTGAGGACAATATTCAGCCTCTGCCGTCATCCCCCGCAGGGCCTCCTAGAAAGACGCTGCTGGAGGACGGGAGGCCTGCCCACTGTTTCTTCCGTGGGTATTGTTGCTTTTCCCTCTTGTGGCCCCTCCTCCCCAGCCCAGGGTTGGTGAGATTGGCTGAAGGGGCAAGGACAGGCTGGATGGACGAGATGGGACCTAGCCCCTGGGAGCAGGGTAGGCCTTTTGGTAGGTCTGGATATCAGGAGTGGGTACGTTTCATATGGAGCAACAGGCACGCTGAGATGGAAAAGCAGGAGTGGGCATGAAGTGTGCAGGGGCAGGGCTGGGGACGGCTCAGTCGAGGGGAGCACTGCAGGGTCCCCAGCTGCCAGGACACTGCCCAGGAGAGGGGACAGAGAAGGGGCCCTCAGCCCTGTTCCTTCCCTTTGAGGCTTTGTGTTTGAACGGCCCTCATTTTCCTGCACCCATTCCCATACGGCCTTCTCAGAACCACGCACCTTAAAGTGGGCGAGGGTGAAAGAATGAAACAACTGCCCCATCACCAGCAGTCAGGGATGAAGCCAGGGTGGAAACCAAGGTCTTCCGTCCCTGGGGAGGGGAAGAGAACTCACCTTGGGGGTGTTGCTTATGTGCCAGGTAGCTAATTTCTTAGAAGGCTATGGTCAAGATGAGCCGGAGTGACCTGGAAGCGGAGTAACCTGGAGCCGGAGTGACCGTCTCAGTAACAGTCACCCAGCCAGACGTGGGGGTTGGTGACAGAGAAGGGAAAGCAGGGAAGGCTTCCCAGGGGAGCTCAAAGCTGGCTGACTCTTGGCTAGGTGCAGGGCAGGGTGGGGCAGGTGTTCCAGGTCTCCTGCCTCCTCAGCTCTCCTAGATCTAAGTGCCGTCAGCCCAGGAACTGAGGCTTGCGGAGGAAGTGGCTGGTGCTAGGTAAGCCGTGGTGAGCATCAGAGTGTGCTCAGGGGCTCCCTAGAAGCATGTCTGCGGTCATGGGAGTCAGTGGGAGACAAGCTCTGACAGTCACTTCACTTTACCCATGAAAGCCTCTGGGGGGCATAAAGGGGCCCCGCCTGAGGGTCGCTGAGCTGGGGTGCAGGTCAACTCTGTCAACCCCACAATGGCCTGGATAAAGGATTTTTCTAAATCTCAGCTTCCTACACCTAGAGCTTTAAAATGCCCATTAATATACAAAGGCTTTCAAAGAGGCTGTGTGCAGCGGCTCATGCCTGTAATCCCAGCACTTTGGGAGGCCAAGGCGGGAGGATCACCTGAGATCAGGAGATCGAGACCAGCCTGGCCAACATGGTGAAACCTCGTGTCTACTAAAAATTAGCCAGGCATGGTAGTGGGCACCTGTAATCCCAGCTACTTGGGAGGCAGAGGTTGTGGTGAGCCAAGATTGAGCCATTGTACTCCAGCCTGGGTGGCAAGAACAAAACTCCATCTCAAAAAAAATATATATATATATGTATACACATACACACACACACACACACACACACACACACACACACACACTCTTTCGGAAGTTTATAGGAGAAAAAAATCTACTTTATGGCATTTCCAAAATCATCTGATTACTCATCCCTTCATTTGTTGTCTTCTAAATCCTGTGGACACTATTTCAAGAGATGCTTCATGCCGGCAACCTGGGAAACTCAGGTCCACTCTCCCTGATGCTGGAGACCTTCTGACCCCTCATTAATGAAAAATCAAGCACTTTTTCTTACTCTTGCCAGTGGAGAGGGAAAAATGGAGAGACCTCATCTCCCTGGTTTTGAGGTTAATTCTTCCCCCCATATAAAGATCCACGGAACAGGGCAGGTGTGGGAGCCCGTCCAGAGTCATGATCATCTTGGCGCATGCCTGTCAGCCGTGAGCCTCAGGTGAGCACTCAGCCTAGCAGAATACCAGCTGTGCATCTGCCAAATGGAGCAACAGGGCCTCACAGCACCGTGGCGCCGTTCAGGTCAGGGCAGGCGATCGGCCCAGCTGGGAACAAACTGTTAGCTCCTTCCTCTGCCGGGAAGGAGACTTTAAAAGGCTTAACCTTTTAAAAATGAGTTAAAGCCTATTTCTAGCCTTTGGCCATGTTGGTAAAGCGGATTAGTTCTTCCTCTGCTTGTTATCAAAACACAGGGCTCAGGCTTCGGGGAGCTGGCAGAGAGGGTGTGTGAGCGACACGGGCCCTGTGTCAGGTGCGACCCGATCCTGATCCCTGCCGCAAAGCCTACCCTGACTCCAGAAGGCACCGGGAGCGTGCGACTGATGGCAGATGAACATTTGAAGTTGAGGCTGTCATGGGAAACCCTGCCCTGGTGGCTCCTGCAGCCCCAGGTACTTCTATCCAAAGCAGGGTCCCTCCAGGCCCCCTGGGCAGGCCCCTTTCCGGGGCTTAGCTTCCTGCCATCCCCAGTCCTCCTCCGCATCTCCTCCTTTGAGCTGAATCATGCCAATTGTGTGTCCCGTCCCCGTGACCACTGGGTACAATCGCAAATCTTCCTGCTGGCAAGTTCTTTTGTCTGACTTCTGCAGGGCTTTTGATGGGGTTTCTAATGGAGTCACTGGAAAGGAGACTGTTTTCCTGCCAGATCCTCAGCAGAGGAAGAATTTCCCTGTTGTTTCGGGATTATGGGTTGCAAGGGAGGCGATACAAAGGAGCAGAGAAGAAGAATGGGCCAGGACACAATATCCGTATGTGTCAGCTGGGAACAGCAGCGCCTCACAGGGCCTTGGTGCCGTTTGCGAGCTGAGGTCACCTGCCTGTGTGGAGCCAGCCCTGAGCCCTGCCTGCAGCTGGCCCAGCGCATGTGTGCCTGCGCCATCCGCATGCTTACCTGGGGCACGCATGCAAAGGCTCAGGGTGTTCGCCTGTAGAGCACACCTTTAGAGGCCGCAAGGCTGCAAGCCTCTGAGTCAGGTGGCTGAGGCAGTGGGCACTTGTGTTCTGCTGCTGCCTCCCCCAGTCTCCAGGGAAATGGGCACACCCAGGCTCTGGAGCCACAGTGCCCAGATTCCAACCCTCCACTCCCTAACCGGTGTGACTGGGAAAAGCCACTTGTGCTGTGTCTTCATTATCTGTCAAATGACGATACAGTGCACACCTCATATGGTTGTCGTAAGGCTGGCCCGTGGCAAAGCTTCTACAAATACTGTCACCAGCATTACTCTCATCTCATGAACGAAGAAAATAGGCCGGGCGCGGTGGGCGCGGTGGGCGCGGTGGGCGCGGTGGCTCACGCCTGTAATCCCAGCACTTTGGGAGGCCGAGGCGGGTGGATCACCTGAGGTCAGGAGTTTGAGACCAGCCTGGCCAACATGGTGAAAGCCTTCTCTACTAAAAATACAAAAATTAACTGGGCATGGTGGCAGGCACCTGTAATCCCAGCTACTCAGGAGGCTGAGGCAGGAGAATCGCTTGAACCCGGGAAGCAGAGGTTGCAGTGAGCCAAGACTGCACCATTGCCCTCCAGCCTGGGAGACAGGAGCGAAACTCCATCTCAAAAAAAAGAAAAGACCCACTTTTTACTTAGCTAACTGATGACAGAACTAAGTAGGACATCTATCTAATTCCAGTTAGTGGCTTCTTTTTAGAATACCAAGCTGCCTTTCAGAAGCCAGATCGAGTGATCCTGGGGCTAGGTGGGTGATGAACACTTTGGAGGAGGGGGTTTGACGCAGGCTACACTGCCTTGGATTTCCAGGTGCCCCTGAGTTCCCTGGTCAACCTGATTTCATCCAGGCCACTGTGCAGTGAAGTGACAGCTGTTTGGGGTTCCTTGATGCCCCCTGCCGGACGGATTGCATCTAACACTTTCCTGGGTTGATGAAAGCCCTGGGTGCTTCGAAACCGGCTGTCTCTCCTGATTCAAGAGGGATGTGGATGTTTTTGTTTGCCTCTTCCTTAGCCATCCTGGGCCCAGCAGCTCAATTCAGCCCTGGTTTTTCTTTCACTGATTAAAAGAAGTAGCTTTTAACTCTCATTTTAGGAGCAGCTTACCGACTGTTCTGCCCCAGCGAGTCACCTCACGCTGGAGGATCTCCCCATGAGCAAAAACGGAGGCTCAGTGTCTGCCGATGTTTGGCGGCTCTGTTCCATTCTGTTCTTTCTCCTTTTCAGTAGACAGACTACAAGGTGGCTGTACCAACAGTTTGTCCTCTTGTTTCCTCCTCAGGTGTTGGGCAAACAGGTCCCAGGAATCCTGGTGGGAGTACGTTGGTGGGGAGCTGAGGAGGCTTCTGTTCCCAAGTCATGCTGCTGACATGGCCAGGCCCTCCTCGGGCCCCCCAGGTGTGTGCTTAGCACCCCTCTGCCTGTGTGGCCTTGGAGGGATCAAGTCTCTGCACCTTTTCTTCCTTACATGACAAATAAACAAAATCTGCTCAAAATTCCTTAAAGGGTACTCTGAGGACTCGGCTAGTGGGTGGGAATACGACTGCTTTCATAATTAAGTTAAACTTTTTTAGGAGATAATTACAGACTCACAAGCAGTTCTAAGAAATAATACAGAGATCTATCATGTACCCTTTACCGTTCCCCCCACTGGTAGCATCTTGCAAAATTTAGCACAGTCTCACACCCAGAATCTTGACAGGGACAGCCACATGGAACATTTCCATCACCACAGCATTGCTCATGCTGTTCTTTCATAGCCACTGCCACCTCCCCATCTTTAACCACTGACAACCCACAGATCTGCTGTCCATTTCTATAACTTTTTCATTTCAAGAATAGTATAAAATGGATCCATACAGTATGTACCATTTTGGGTTTGAATTTCTTTGCTCAGCATTATTCTCTGGAGACTCATCCAAGTTGTGCATATGGCATGTGATTGCCATAAGCTTTGGTGGTTTTCCAGGCCTCCTACAAAGTTGGTTCTGGCAACTCTGGTTAGTTTTTGGATGTTTCTGTTGGAGTTCTCTAGTCTGCTATTTTGCTGACATCATTCCTCTGGAAGATGACTTTAAAATTAGAAAATGTTCTGATTTTCCTTCTCCCTTGTTCCCTTTGTATTCTTTTTCTTTCATGGCTCTATTTCTTCTGTCTTGTAGCTGTCCCTTAGGGCTTTTCCATCAGCCTTGTTCTCTTGTGCCTCCACATACAAACTCTAGATTATTTCATTGCACGGCTTTATCTACAGATCGGTGGCCCCATGTCAGTCTCCAGCCCAGATATCACTCTTTTCCATCTGCCCACCTCCTGGATACCTACTGTCTGAGTCAGTTTTCTGTTGCTATAACTGAATACCTGAGACTGGGTAATTTTTAAAGAGGTTTATTTTGCTTCATGTCTCTGGAGGCTGGGAAGTGCAAGATCAGACTGCCACGTCTGCTCGGCCTCTGGTGAGAGCCCCTTTCTGCATCATCAGCTGGTGGAGAAATGGAAGGGGAAGCAGGCAATTGTGAAAGTGTGACCCCACTTTCTAACAACCAGCTCTCATGGCAACTAATTCAGTCCCACAAGAACTCACTCATTCCCAGGAGAATTAACCGAGTCCCTCTAGAGCAGCATGAATCCCTCCCTATGATCGAATCACTTCTTAGATCTCACCACCTCCCAACACTGCCATGCCGGGGATCAAATTTCCAAGGCACGAATTCTGGGGGACACACTTAACCCATAGCTCCTACCAAGATACTCCACAGTGGATCAAACTCAGTCTCATTTCTGTCCTTCCTGGCTCCCACACTTGCTTCTGGGCAGCCTCCTAACATATTTTGTGATCTCCAGTCATGCCCACTCGAGTTATGTCTCCATATGGAAGCCAGTCTTTTTTTTTTTGTTTTTTTTTTTGAGACGGAGTCTCGCTCTGCCGCCCAGGCTGGAGTGCAGTGGCCGGATCTCAGCTCACTGCAAGCTCCGCCTCCCGGGTTCACGCCATTCTCCTGCCTCAGCCTCCCGAGTAGTTGGGACTACAGGCGCCCGCCACCGCGCCCGGCTAGTTTTTTGTATTTTTTTTTAGTAGAGACGGGGTTTCACCGTGTTAGCCAGGATGGTCTCGATCTCCTGACCTCGTGATCCACCCATCTCGGCCTCCCAAAGTGCTGGGATTACAGGCTTGAGCCACCGCGCCCGGCCTGGAAGCCAGTCTTTAACACCAATCCAGCTTCCCTAGTGTGGCAGACAAGGCCATTTAACTTCAGCCCCTTCTTCTTTGGCTCTCTCTCCCTTCCTGTAACTCCCATCATGGGGCTTCACTGCATGACACATGCCTCCAGCCTTTCCTTAACATGTCACCTCTGCTTGAAATGTCGGCTTTTTCTCCAGCCAGGAACCTTACCTTCTAGTTGGTTCAGCCGCTCATAGGGTAGGCTATCCCCATGTCCTCACCCCGCTGGTGATTCCCTCCATGTGTCCTGGATCGCCATGGCTTGTTTGCTGTCTGTCTTGCTCTACAGGCTCCTGGAGGCACAGGCAGTCTTAGGGTTTGGAGGGGCTGCCTGTTTGGACAGGCAGTAGGAGCGCCACGTGAATGCTGCTGAGTGGATGGAGGACTCAGGTCCCAGCTTAGGGAGATGTCAGCACTGACAGAACGCTTTCTGTGGGACTGACTGTGTGCTAGGTGCTTTGTATGATTATCTTTTTAAAGAGATAGGTATTATTAACTCCCACCCAAAGATGAGCAAACAAAATCTAAGAGAGTTAAAGTAACTCGCCCAGCTAACTGGAGGGGAAGGAGGGATGTGGACCCAGCTCTGGATGATTCCAAAGCCTGTGATCTTTCAGGGTCATCCTTTCTCCTGAAGTAAAGGCTCAGCGGCTCTTACGTGTATATGGATCTTACTTGTTGTTTTTAGATATGCGAGAATATATGCAGTCATGTGTGTCAGGGCAGAGAATTAGTATGTATTTGATAGAGTAAAATAAAAGGGTCTAGGTACAGTGATTCCTAACTTGGGGCTTTTAGTGCCAAAGTAAGATTATGAGGAAGCCCTCCATGGTGGGGATGCAGTCCTCAGAACACACAGGCTCCAACCTGCTCTCAGTGCGTGCCCTCCGGCTCCCAGGGAGCTGTGTAGAAGCGGTGCTCCCAGGGCAAGGGGGACGCAGGGATTCCAGAATGGGCCCAGCTCAAATGAGTATATAGCTTAGAGTACCATGGGGTGGAAAGTGGAGAGGGGATGTGCTTTTTTTAAAAAAAATCATTTATTTATTTTAAGATTTATTATTTTAATTAACGAATAAATATGGTGTATATTTAGTGTATACAACGTATTGTTTTGAAATGTACATGTGTTGTGGAAAGCCTAACTTGAGCTAATTCGCACATGCATTGCTTCACGTAGTTATCATGGGATGTGCTTTTCATTCACTTCTCCAGAATGCCAGGCTTCTAAGGCTTAGCGATCCCAAACAGGCATTGGCTTTTGCCCAACCATGCCTCCTGGATCCATGCATGGTGGTGCACTTGCCTCTAGTTCCAGCTGCTTGGGAGGCTGAGGTGGAAGGATCACTTGAACCCAGTAGGCCAAGGCTGCAGTGGGCTATGATGGCACCACTGCAATGCAGCCTGGGTGACAGACTGAGACCCTGTCTCAAAAGAATAAATAGATAAATAATCATGCCACCTTCTCGGGGGTCCTTCTCTATCTTGCATAAAATATGAGCCACCCCTGTCCAACTCAACCAGCCAAACCTTGGAACAACATATCTCCCTTATTCTTTTTTGTTTTCTCCACACCACTCACCACTATCTGACATGTAATGTTTATAATTCATCACTTCTGTTAGAACGTCAGTGCCATGGGGTTGGGGATTTTGACTGTTTGCTTTAACCAGTGTATCACCAGTTCCTGAAACAACACCAGGCACGGAATCTGTGTTGAATGAATTAGGGGGTGCTTTAGTCTTGTTTGAGCCTCGTCCAGTGTACAGCCCTGAGCTTGGTACTGTGGAAACATTAGGAGGAGATGATGGCAGTCCTCCTCTCAGGAAGTTAAGTGGAGAGTTGGATTGTCAGAGACTCAGATTACCTTTACTCTCCTTAAAAGATAATACAGGGGTTGGCAAAAATTTAAGACAAAATCATAAATACTTTAGGGTTTGTAGGCAGTATAAGGTCTCTGTCGTATATTATCTTTTTTTACAACCCATTCAAAACACGAAAATCATTCTTAGCTCACAGGCTGTACAAAAATAGATCATGGGCTAGATTTGGTCGACGAATTGTAGTTTGCTGGCCTCTGAGATAGTAAATTATCCTGTCACTGTTTCGTGGATGCTGTCAGAAGACATGAGATTCCTGGGTCAGAAACAAAGGACTTTATTACTCACAGGCCAGAAAGAGCATTCTGTTTGTGACAGTTCCTGCCTTCTGTAGGACACAGAGCCAGAGCCAGCACAGAGGGCCCAAGTGGATGCTGTGTGAGCCGTGGGTTTGTGTCATAGCTAAGGACAGTCCCTTCCTTTATGGCAAGCCTGCTCTTTGTTCTGGAAGGAGACATTACCTCATCCCTCAGGGTTGCTTGCCACAAACACGACCCTGAGCAATGAGTAGGGATAGAACCAGGCTGTGTATCCTTGGCTTTCCTGGCACGTATGTGCCAGGATGCTCAGGGCCATGGTGATTGCCTCTCTCAACGCTGGCTTCATTCCTTTGCATTTTCAATCAAATTAAGTGGAGTTCAGTGCATTCCAGGAAACACAGTTGGGACTAATGACACAAAGAGAAATGAAACATGGTCCCCATGCTCCAGATACTGACGGGCTGTTCGCAGCTGTGATGTATTGTGTTCACAGCAGAGGCATACACATTGCTCTGGCAGTACAAAGGGGTGCCTGGCCATTTTTTGGGCATCATGGGGGCACATAAGAGAGGAAGCAGTTTTTGGATAGGTCATTAATGGATGCCCAGGCAAGACAACATGGGAGAGGAAGGGATGTCCAGGTAGAGGCTACGGCTCAGGCAGAGGCTCAGCGGCATGTCGGAGCACCGCGGAGGAGCAAAGAAGCAGGCATGGCTGAGCACAGCACAGGTGGGGGGCCCATGGTAGTGAGTCCAGGAGGGAGGGATTGAGGGAAGAAGCTACATTTTCCAGGAACCAGTTGCTTAGGGACACTAACTGATCTGATCTTCATATCCTGTCAGTCAAGTTATTGAGCAAATACTGTGTGCAGATCTTTTTAATTATGTATTAATTTGGAATTCTTCTGTATGGAAGAGATGTCTCTTTTACAGGAGATTTTTTTCTTTAAAAATCGACAGATAAAAATCATATATGTTTATGGTATACAACATGGTGTTTTGATATATGTATACATTGTGGAATGGCTAAATCAAGCCAACTAACGTATGCATTACCTCACATAACTTACTTTTTTTTTGGTGAGAACTGTCAAAATCTACCCTTTTAGTAATTTTCAAGTATAATATATCATTATTAACTATAGTCACCATGGTCTACAGTAGATCTCTTGAACTTATTTCTCTTGTCTAACTAAAATTTTATGTCTTTCGAGCAACTTCCCCAGTCCCCACACCCCAGCCCCTGGTCACCATCATTTCACTCCTTGTTTCTATGAGGTGAATTTTTTAATTTCCGTATCTGAGTGTGATCATGCAGTATTTGTTTTTCCACCTCTGCTTTATTTTACTTGCATAGTGTCCTCCAGGTTCATCCATGTTGTTGCAAATGACAGGATTTTCTTCTTTATTTATTTATTTATTATTATTATTATTTTTTTTTTTTTGAGACAGAGTCTCGCTCTGTCACCCAGGCTGGAGTGCAGTGGCGTGATCTCGGCTCACTGCAAGCTCCGCCTCCCGGGTTCACGCCATTCTCCTGCCTCAGCCTCCTGAGTAGCTGGGACTACAGGTGCCCGCTACCATGCCTGGCTATTTTTTGTATTTTTAATCGAGACGGGGTTTCACCGTGTCAGCCAGGATGGTCTCGATCTCCTGACCTCGTGATCCACCCGCTTTGGCCTCCCAAAGTGCTGGGATTACAGGCGTGAGCCACCATGCCCGGCCTATTTTTTTTATTTTTTTAAGACAAGATCTCACTCTGTCTCCCAGACTGGAGTGCAGTGGCATAATCTTAGCTCACTGCAGCCTTGAACATCTGGACTCAAGGGCTTCTCTTGCCTCAGCCTCCTGAGTAGCTGGGACTACAGATGACACTCTTCCTTTTTAAGGCTGAATAATATTCTATGCATGTACATACCACGTTTTCTCTCTCTGTTCGCCGCTGATGGCCCTTCCTTGGGTCGAGTCCATGTCTTGGCACTGTGAACCATGCTCATGCAGAGCTTGGAGGCTGTAAGCACACAATGCCATTTACTCCTCGCAACAGCCTGTGCAGCCTCTCGGCAGGGGGAAGCTGGAGACTTACCTGATTTGTCCAGGGTCATGGCTGGTGGAGATCTGGGATTTGGGTCCAGGCAGGCTGATCCCACAGCCTGTGCTCTTCTGCACAACCCCCTGCTGCCTCAGAAGTGGAGGCTTAGGAAGATGGTGTCATTACCAAGGTTACCCAGCTGACTGATGGTGGAACGGGGATTTATACCTATGTCCATCTGCCTGAAAAACCAGTGCTGCCTTCCCAGAGAATAGGGGTCCTCATATCCCCACAAGTTTCACCATAATCAAAGAAGTTAACTAATAATAAAAGGAGTAGCTTGAATTGGAGATATGGAAGGAGGCTGGGGACAGCGATAGAAGTGCAGAGACATTCCCAACCTCTCTTTCCCATTTGTCTTTGCTGTTCTCAGCTCCTTCCACAAAAGATAGGTTTTTGTTTTTGCTTTTGTTTGAGAAGCGGTTTCGCTCTGTCACTCAGGCTGCCGTGCAGTGGCAAAATCATAGCTCACTGCAGCCTTGAGCTCCTGGACTCTAGTGATCCTCCTGTCCCAGCTCCCTGATTAGTTGGGAGTATAGGTGTGTGCCACCGCATCCAGCTAAGTTTTAAATTTTCGTAGAGACAAGGTTTCACTATATTGCCCAAGCTGGTCTTGAACTCCTGGGTTTCAGGAGTCATCTACCTCAACCTCCCAAAGTGCTGGGATTACAGGTATGAGCACCCTGCCACATTTTTTTTTTTTTTTTAACGGAAGGCAACACAGCCCAGCAGTCAAGAACACAGACTCATAATATGAGCAGCATGGTTTGAATCACAGCTTTACCGCTAAATAACAGCATGGTATTCAGCAAACTGCATGTTTGCTCTAAGTCTCTTTCCTTCTTTGAGAAATGAATTGTGAAGATTAAATGAAACATTATTTGTTTTTTGTTGTTGTTGAGACGGAGTCTTGCTCTGTCGCCCAGGCTGGAGTGCAGTGGCACCATCTCGGCTCACTGCAACCTCTGCCTCCTGAGTTCAAAAGATTCTCCTGTCTCAGCCACCCAGTAGCTGGGACTACGTGCACCACCATGCCTGGCTAATTTTTGTATCTTTAGTAAAGATAGGTTTCACCTTGTTGGCCAGGCCGGTCTCGAGCACCTGGCCTCAGGTGATCCACCCCAAAGTGCTGAGATTACAGGCAAGAGCCACTGTGCCCCGCAAATGAGACATTATTTGTAAAGCACTCAACACAGGGCTTGACACAAATAACTATCTGGCAGGATGTTGAAATTGCCAAGGTTTAGGGTAAGATTATGTTGGGGGAGAGATGACAGTGAGTTGGAAACTAAAAACTTCAAGGGCTAAGGAGTGTGATCCAGGGCTCAGTACGTAACTGTAGTAAGAGCGGTTGTAGATGGCACAGTCCAAATATATGACATTCAAGGGTCAAGTGACTTGAGACCTTGGGCTTCTGGCCTTGCTGGTAGGAGTTATCACCAAGAGACTACAGCTGTGCATGAGCTTGTTTTGAGGCCGTCCTCCACAGGTGCACAAGGTTTTGCTAAAGTGCAAAACCTCGGGAGCTGTAAGGAGGGAGCATTCACTGTGGCTCAGACGTGCTGGAGGACCATCCTGGAGGGCGGCCCTAGCGTGGGCGAGATGGCGGTCCAGAGCAGACGGTGACGCCGCGTGTAGCGAGTAAGGACCACAGGCTGGGGTACTGGGCAGCTGGGGTGCTGGGCGGGGAGTGACTGGTCTGGTTGCAGCAGGTGTGTAGGAGAACCGCCTCAGCCAATAAGGGGTGGTTGGAGGCCCGGGCCGAGCTGGCTGGCAAAACAAGTACCCCCTCTCTGGTCTGTTTGGGTGGTTGACACAGAGCCCCAGGCAGTGCTTGGGGTAATCAAGAGGGGCTGGGGCGCAGCAGTCAAAAACACCAGTGTGAACAGGACATTGAGAACGGCCAGACGAGAAGAGAGCCTGGGCACTGACAGCCTCAGGCAGGGATAGGCCTGCAAACAAATCCCCAAGCTGCTTTCCCATTTGTCTCAGCTATTCTCAGCTCCTTTCACAAAAGGTAGGGGTTGTTTGTTTGTCTGTGAGAAAGAGTCTGGGCAGGTCCTGGACAGAGAGGAAATCATTCAAGAAGCAACAGGTGTGCTTGCCCATGGCTAGGCTGGGCCCAGGAGACCAGTTCCTTCCTGCTTCCTGCCCGCAGGCCTTGTCTGAGTCAGCCGGGGCTGGCTGGGTGGGTGGCTTACACAGCAGACATCTATTTCCCCCAGCTCTAAAGGCTGGACGTCCATGGTCACGTTCCAGGGAAGGCTCCCTTCCAGGTTGCAGAAGGCCACCCTTTCACTGTCCTCACGTGGTGGGACGGGTGAGCCAGCTTTCCTGTGGCTTTTTGCATAAGGGCACTAATCCCACTCATGAGGGCGACCCCCTCATGACCTAACCACCTCCCAACAGTCTCCTCTCAACACCCTCACCCTGGAAGTTGGGATTTCAGCATACGAACTTCGGGGAGGGACAGAAGCCTTCAGTTCTTCGCAAGCCTGAAGTCCAAACCCTGTTTCTGCTCACTGAGGTGACTGATTAAAGCAAAGCGCCACAAACTAGTGCAAACACAGGCGCAGGGCACTTCACCCGCACCCTGTCTCGGAGATGCTCTCATTTAAAAGAAGACAGAAAATGAAATGTCTGCAGGGGTAGGCAGGAGGGCCGGGGCGGGGGTCTCAGTGTGCACCCCGTCAAGCAGATCCTCCCCATCCACAATTGACCCGGTCCCCCGAGGGAAAGGGACATAGGGCTGGACACCTTGTCTGGGATGTTTGCTTTTTTGTCATTTTAGCTCCTGTTTTTATTTTGATTTCTTTTCTGCCTGTTTGAAAAGGCTTCTGGCTCCCCTTTCCACCGAGGTTTCATAGCTGCCTGCCTCGCCCCACGTTTGGTGGTGTCGTGTCTCCTGTCCCCTTTCCACCTCTCATCCCTATGAGTTATTTTCCAGGATGCCATTGAGAAGTTGAGGGTTTTTTCAAGAAACGAGATGCCAGAACCTCCGTGCCCTCTCTGATGGCACTCGGATGTAGTGGGCAGCCGGTGAGGATTTGTTGAACTGACCGGGTGGACCCACAGCATCTTCTCACACCAGACTAACAGGGTGGCCAGTGGGCACGGGGCCTCCGTGCCAGGCCGCTTTCCTGCTTCCCTGCTGAGACCGAGTGTGCTGGGTGAGCAGCCCTGCGCTGAGCAGTGGCAGGGCCCTGAGGTCCCTGGGGTGCCAGCGCTCCCCCTTCTGTGGAAGGCCGCAGCAGTGTGCTCACTGTTTGCTGTATGAATAAGCACATTTTTTTTTTCAGAGTAAAAAAGCTCAACTCAAAAACAGATCGACTTCTCAGATGTCTCTTTTCCTCATCTTTCTTTTCCTTCCCTTCCCCACTAAAAATACCATGTTCTGTTATTTACAACACTTTTCTAAATGTCCTGCATGGTGTTGACTTAGTAGCTGGGACCTGGGAAACCAGAGGCAGGAATGGAATCGCCTGGACCTGGCCCAGTCACAGAGCCAGGGGCAGTGGGTGGGACAGGCAGGGCTGCAGTGAATGATGGCACATGGGTGGAGCGCCCTCTGATGCAGCAGTGGGCACACTGGTCTTCCAAGAGGCCTTAGGAAACCAGTCTCCTGCCTCCTGGTGTCTGCAGGGAGATGGCCTAGCCTGGAAACTGGGGTCTGTCACTGTCTGTGTGACTGTGTGTGAATTCCTCAGCCTCTTGAGCTTCAGCCTCCTCGTCTATAAAATATGGAATAATGGGTATCTTTTCAGGGTACTTGAGCATTAAATGAGTGAATTCATGTAAAGTTCATGGAATAATGCAGTGCTCCATTAATATTAACTGTTGTCATCACCAACATCATCGTTGTCAACATTATTTATCCTCCTACTGATTTTATGCAAAGTTATTTTATGTTGTGATGGCAAGAAGTGTGTGGAAATTCCAAAAAGGGTGTAATGATTTCACCAAATAGTTTGGAAAGGCTTTTGAAGGAGGCAGGAAATAAGCTGAGCCTGGAGATGTTATCAGTAACAGCATCTGAATAGGCAGAAGAGCGTTCACAGAAACTCAGTTTATACACACACACGTGCACACACATGCATGCACACAGACACATATACACGTGCACACACACACTATAGTTTAATGGTTAAAGAGTACACACCCTGGAAGCAGATTATACTTGTTAGCTAACTAGTTTTGCAATTTTCTAGCTGTGTAACATTGTCGAAGCTGCTTAAATTCTCTATGTCTCAGTGGATTGTTTTGTAAGATGAAGATGATTATAATGCCTATCTCAGAGGACTGTAATTACAATAAAAAGCACTCAACAGTGGTAGCTGGCGTTATTAGCAGCAGCACACCTGATATGTGGTGGCTGGCATGATTTTTAATACTTCGAGGGCTAAAGGGCAAGTTGCAACACCTGTTCTGAGTGCTCATCCTCTGCTGGCAGAAGTAAAGCATTTAGAAAGCGATAACAAATAACCATGATACAAAGCAATATATGGAAGTGCCCCTGAGTGGCAGCTGAGTTAGAGAAATACTGTTGAAGGGCCAGGCCCTCATTGTTTTGTTTCCAGGGCCAGCAGAAGGTTGCTGGTGGCCCTTGAGGCCGGACCCTGCTGCCTCCTGGAATCGTACGCCATAGAACAGTGCTGATTACAGACTCTTCAGAACCTGTGCTAATCAGGAAGCGGCTCGGCCTCTCTAGGCCCCTCCAGCTTCTTCATCAGTAAATGAAGACAAAATCTATTACCTGACAGGGCTGTAGGAGAGAATGAAAAGAGGTACCGTATTTGAAAGTACATAGTTTGAAGGCATTCAGGTTTATGATGCCGTTACTAATCTACTCCATACTTCTAGCTTTCTCCCTGGCACCACATTACTTCTGTTTAATGCATGTCCGCCCTCAAATACTGTCAGCCTTTCTACTGTCTCTTCTCCCTTCACTGGAGTGGCTCTGAGCTTGGGCATATGTTAGATCGTTGAAGGCACTGTAGTCCTGTTTACTTTTGCCTTACGGCCTGCTCTGAGGGGCAGTCTTGTCCATGGTTAAGAGGAAAGTCAACCGGGTTGGAAACAGGATTGCATCACCCATGGTGATATGAATGGAACAGGAAGCAAAGGATAAAATAACTAACATCTTTGCAGCTTAGTATGTTCCTAATACTTCCCCCTCTCTCTCTTTATCTGCCTGTCTTAGTCCATTTTCTGCTGCTCTAACAGAATACTCAAGACTTGGTAATTTGTAATGAACAGAAGTTTATTAGCTCACAGTTCTGGGAAGTCCAAAATCAGGGGGCTGGCGTCTGGGAAGGACCTTCTTACTGCATCAACCTATAGCAGAAAGGCAAGACTGAGCAAGAGAGAGAGCAAGAGGGAGCCAAAGTTTTACTCTTATAAGGAACCTACTCCCAAGATAATAGCATTAATTAATTCAAGAGGAAAGAGCCCTCATGGTCCAGTCACGTCTTAAAGGTCTCCCCTTAATACTGTTACAGTGGCAACCACGTTTCCCACACATGCTTTTGGTAGGGGGGGTGGTGCATATTCAAACCATAGCACTCTTTCTCTTTCTTCTTCTTCTTTTTTTTTTTGGATGGAGTCTTGCACCATCACCCAGGCTGGAATGCAATTGTGCAGTCTCGGCTCACTGCAACCTCCGCCTCCCGGGTTCAAGCGATTCTTCTGCCTCAGCCTCCCGAGCAGCTGGGACTACAGGGGCCCACCACCACACCTGGCTAATATTTTTGTAGTTTTAGTAGAGACGGGGTTTCACCATGTTGGCCAGGCTGGTCTGGAACTCCTGACCTAGTGATCCACCCACCTCGGCCTCCCAAAGTGCTGGGACTACAAGCGTGAGCCACCATGCCCGGACTTTTCTTCTGTTATTTTGTAATTTAATATACTCATAACTGCATGAGACGTGTACAGTTTAACAGAGTTATAAAGCAAATACCCACATAATCACACTGTGAATCAAGAGACAGTTCACACCCAGCACTCTGGAAGCCCCTAGAAACTCCTTCCCAGTCTGTTGTGATCACATGTTTAATTTTATCAAGGCTTTTTCTGGACCTCTTGGTGTGCTCAGATACCTTTCAAATCTGTGACTATGGAAATTATATTCATTGGTTTTCCTGTATTTAATCAACTTTCCCTTCTTGGTGTTTACCCAATTTGGCCCTTATTTATTTAATTCTTACTATGTTGCTGGATTGGATTTGATGATACTTTGTTTTAGATTTCTGTATCAGATGAGATTAGTCTGTAATTTTTCTTTCTCATTGCTGTTTTTGCCGCGTTTTAAGATCAAGGAGGTATTAACCTTATAAAATGAATTGACAAGTGTTACTTTCTGAAAAAAATTCCGAAAGATTTTTATAAGATTGGATGACTCGTCCCTTCAATATCTGGTAAAAATTGCTAACGAAGTTTCCTTTGTGGAAAAAAATTTAGTAATTCAATTCCTTTAATGGTTGTTGAAGTAGTCATCATTTCTATTTCTTCTTGAGTCACTTTTGGTAAGTTATTTTTTTGTAGATGGATATACAGCGTGTCCAGCACCGTTTGTTGAAAAGACTGTCCTTTCCCCAGTGATGACTGTGGCCCCAACAAAGCAATCTATTTGTAGGCTCATGTGGATTAATTTCGGTCTCTCTTTGGCTCCATTAATCTAGTTAGTATCCTTGCACCAGTGCCACCCTCTCTTGATTACTGTGGCTTTATAGTCTTAAAAGTCTTGAAATCAGGCCGTGTAGTTTCCCAATGTTGTTCTTCTTTTTAAAGGTTGTTTTAGCTAGTCTAAGATATTTGCATTTCCATGTAAATTTTAGAATCACATTAAAATTTCTATAAAAAGGCTACTGGAGCTGGGCCTGGTGGCATGTGTCTGTAGTCCCAGCTACTTGGGAGGCTTAGGCAGGAGGATGGGGTGAGCCCGGGAGGTCAAGGCTACAATGAGCCATGATCATGCCCCTGCAATCCAGCCTGGATGATCGAACAAGACCCTGTCTCTCTTAAAAAAAAAAAAAAAAAAAAAAAAAAGGTCTGCTGGAATTTTGATATGGATTGTACCGAATCTGCAGATCAGATATGAGGAGAATTGACACTTAACACTATTGAGTCTAGTTTTGTTAAATGATAATTTTGTGAGAATTTGTCCATTTCATCTAACTGCTCACATTAATTGATATCATAAGCCCTTTTATTAGTGTCTTTTAATGTGTGCAATAGTCATGATGATACCTGCTTTTTTTCATTCCTCTGTTAGTTATGTATGTGTTTGCTTTTTCCTTGATCAGTCTTTCGAGGTTCGTGAATATATTCGTTAAGGAGTTCTTGGTTTCTGAAAACAGCAACAAGATGACAACAGTGTCCATTTTCACAGTTTATTTCTCTGAATGAGCCTTTCTAACCAGCAGTAGCTTTCCTCCAAGTGACAGTTCAGGAACCCAGGCCATTTCCGTGGTTGACCCGGCCGTCCTCACCATGTGGTCTCCAGGACAGTTCCTTTGTCTCCTCTATGCTGGGAAGGAGGACGGAGGACCATGCTGGCAGGATTTCGTGGGCTGGGGGCAAATTCACTCTTGCTCAATTTCATGGACTAGACCTGAGTCCAGGGACATGGTGTGTCAGGGAGAGCTGGACCAGCATCACGCCGTGTGCCTGGACATGGGAGGAGGCGGGTGTGTGCGGCTTCCCAGGGTGTTCTACCATGATTTTTATTCATCTTTTAAAAACCCGTTGGCTCTGTTGATCCTCTCTGTTATATATTGAATTTCTTTTGTATTAATGTTGCTGTTAGCCTTGCTGTATTCCTTCTTTTACTTGGTTTGGCTTTATTTTCTATTTTTCTATCTTCTAACTTCTTTTAAAAAAATGCTTACCAGGCTGGGTGCAGTGGCTCACGCTTGTAATCCTAGCACTTTGGGAGGCCAAGGTGGGCGGATCACCTGAGATCAGTTCAAGACCAACCTGACCAACATGGTGAAACCCTGTCTCTACTAAAAATACAAAAATCATCCAGGTGTGGTGGCAGGTGCCTGTAGTCCCCGGTACTTGGGAGGCTGAGGCAGGAGAATTGCTTGAAACTGGGAGGCTACGGTTGCAGTGAGCCAAGATCACACAACTGCACTCCAGCCTGGGTGATAGAGCGAGACTCCGTCTAAAAAAAAATAAAACTAAAAAAATCCATCATTTTACCTTTCTGTGTTATATTTTGTAAATTTCTTTTAACCTATCTTATAATTCACTAAATTTCTCTTTAGCTGTGTCTGATTTGCCGTTAAAGCTATCTGTTGAGTTTCTAAGCCTTTTATTGGAGTTTAAATTTTTAGGAATTTTAATTTTTAGGAGTTCTGTCTAGTTTCCTGTTCCCTACAGATACTTAACCTTGTCTTTTTTTAAAACATAGTAAACATATTTGTTTTCACTTCAGGCACTTTGCATTTATTATCTCCTTTAATCCTCAGGGCCATGCAGTATCATTAGGTCTCTCAAAGAGATAAAAACCCAGAGATGCTTGTCTGTGGGTCTGTTACTTCTTTTCTACCATCTTCCTTCAGCTTGAAGTAGAGGCTCTGAGAAACGGAGAGCTCTGAGGCAGAGAGGGGCTCTGATCCTTGCTCAGAATCTGTAGTGAGTTTAGCTCTGCCTCACAGAGCCCTCTCCACAGCACCCAGTGTAGAAAAGAGGCAGACTCGTTGATTACGGAACAGGAAGCTTTTATGGAACTAAGATTTAAGTCTCTGACTCACCGTGAGCTCCTCGAGGGCGGGGGCTGTCTCCGATACATCCCCGTGACTATAGTAACCAGGACAAGATTCGGCAGATATTTAAGCGACTGCATGATTCACTGTTCTGGGTATACAGCTGGGGTCCAAATATACATGTATGTTAATAATAAATGGCTAAAATAACAATACAGTTAAACTCATTTGAGCTGTATTTGCCTCTTGAATGTTTACCAATATCTAGCTATGAACATTTAGATCACGGGTTGGCCAGCTTCTGTGAAGGGCCAGATAATAAGTGCCTTAGGCTCTGCTGACTCTGTGGCTATTCACAGCTACTCTACTCTGCCATTGTAGCCTGTCTTAGTCAGCTCAGCTGCCATAACAACTAAATGCCACAAACTGGGTGGTGTAAACAACAGAAATTTATTTGCTCACAGTTTTGAAAGCTGGAAATCCAAGATCTCCCGGCAGGGCTGGTTTCTAGTGAGGGCCCTTTCCCTGGCTTGCAGACGGCTGCCTTCTGATTGCATCCTCACGTGATGTTACTTCTGTGCATGCAGGTCCCCGGTGTCTCTTCTTACCAGGACACCAGTTCCATCAGA
Organism: Theropithecus gelada; assembly: GCF_003255815.1. Taxonomy (NCBI): domain Eukaryota; kingdom Metazoa; phylum Chordata; class Mammalia; order Primates; family Cercopithecidae; genus Theropithecus; species Theropithecus gelada. Next base: position 287,807 of record NC_037680.1, read on the forward strand.
TGAGGGCCTCATGCTTATGATCTCATACAACCTTCATTACCTCCTTAAAGGCTCTGTCTCCAAATGCAGTCACATTGGGTATTGGGGCTTTGACACAGGAGTTGGAGGAGGGGGTGCAGTTCAGTCCATCGCAGAACTCGAAGCAGCCATCGATAACACACAGATGAAGGGGCATGGCTGTGTTCCAGTAAAACGTTACTTACAGAAACAGGTGGCAACTGGATTTGGCTCAGGGACTGCAGTTTGCCAACAGCTTTTTTTTTCCATTTTTAAAAAATTTTATAGAGACAGGGTCTTGCTGGGTTGCCTGGGCGCAAGTGATCCTCCTACCTCAGCTGGGATTACAGGCATGAGCTGCCGCACCAGCCCTTATGTTAATATCTAAAGAGAATTGACGTAAATGTGGCGATGCTTATTTGAATACTATGTCTTCAGAGCACTCAGCCTTGACCTAGTGGTCTTGAGGCTCAGTAGGAAGAGCGTCTCTTGCTGCTCTCACAGGGCACTCAGAGCACTTCTGTGACTAGATGTGGAGAGTTCCCCTCACACAAGCAATTCTCCAGCAGACGCTGACTGGGTGTCCAGTTTAACTCATTTCTGACACAACCTACCTGTAGTTAGCGACACATCTTACAAGTTAAAGAGCCCAGTCCCACAAGACTGCCCCCACTTCAGACCCAATCACAAGCCCCAGATTGTGACCTGTGCTTCTTACCAACTGGCTATAAATCGGGGTCCCATGACCTCCCTTCTTGGGTTCAACAGTTTGCTGGGATGACTGTGACTCAGGCCTCACCAAGCCTGCGCCCCAAGTATAAAACAAAGGTCACTGACCACAGCCCTTTCTAGTTCATGTACTTAGGAGCCCTTGCCCAAGAGCACACAGCTTATCGGCAGGCTGAGGACTGCAGCCAGGGTGGGGCCCACAGCCAGGGTGGAGTCCATTCCAGAGCCAGGTTAGCCCTCCTTGCCCCCAGCAAACCACACACAGACCCCTGCTTGCCCCTGCACGTCTGTCCCTGGACCCCTCTCCTGGACTCCCAGCTCCTTCTCCTCTTGGTGGCTGTGCAGGTTCTGCTGCCGTTCAGGGTGCAGCTCGGGGCACCCCTCCAGCAGCCACCCTCCCACACCTGGGGTCCACAAGGGCTTCCCCGTCCCCACCTTCTGAATGTCCATTTCCACACTCCCACCAGAGGAGACTCTCCCTCAGAAAGGCGTTGATTTACTTTCCTGTTTATGGGACAGAGGCTTCCCAGGCAGCGGCTTGCAGGTCGAGGCCAGACCCCCGAGTGTGGCGTGCAAAGCCCCTGCACCCAGTTCCTGCCTGCCTGTCAAGCCTTCATCTCCCCTTTCCTGGTCATTCCCAGGACACTGTCCACTGGTGGTTTCAGGCCAGGTTTCTCTTGCGAGCATGTCCTTAGCACCACGTATTCTGTCCACTGTACCTTCTCTTTCTGCTCATCTTCCCAAGTTCAGTTCCCCGCCTCCCTGCCTCCAGAGAGCCTCTCCTGCCTGCCCTGGCTCACCTGGGAGGGGAGGCCCCATGAAACTGTATTACTCTCTGCCTCCTTGTCCTAGCCCCCTCCTGTGCTGCCCTCTCTGGGGCCTCTTAGCTCCACATCCTCCTTACCTAGCACAGCACCTGGCACACAGTAGGTGTCCCATAAACAATGTTTGAATGAATCATTGAATTATGCAGAATGAGTAAATGCCACCTGACTGTCAACTGCCTTGGCCTGTTTTCCAATCCTTTATCCTGTGTCTGCCACGACCCTTCTCTGCTTTGTTGGGGCACAGTGCTGGAGCCGAGCATGGCTGTAGGTGCGGGGATGCTGAGGTGGTCTGAGCTGCTCCATGTGCCTCAGCCACGTGGCCGGGCAGGGTGGGAGGCAGGCAAGAAACTCTTCCCTACTTTGCCTTCAGGACAGTCCACAGAGCAAGAATGGAGTTGAACAAGGAAGAGAGCCCGAGCCTCTGTTTTGATCGATCAAATATGGGCCCAGTCCCCTGCTCCTTGAATCAGCCCAGCCAGAAGGGGCCTAAGGAGGCACTTGTCACTGCAGATGCCCAGACTGCCTGTGGGTACAGCTGTCAGTGGGTATAGTTTCAGAAGTTTGAACCTGAGTCTGTGGGTTTCACGCGGTGGACATAGCACCAGTTTGCCATGGACAGGATTTCTTTCTGTAGAAGCTGTTCATTGACCTGAACTAAGTTTTCAATGAACTAAACAGAAGCACAGAAGGAAGAGTGAAGATATTCGGGATGCACTCGCCCATGTTCATGGGCCTCACCACTGCCTCACCACAGCCACTGCCTGCTGTTCACAAATACATGGTCAGGAGGGTGATGTTCACTACAGACAGCAGCCCTGGAGAACCTTCGATGTGAGGTTTCATCAAGAAGACAAGGACTGCTGAATGTGTTCTGAGCCCTTGGGTTGCTAAGTAAATCCAGTAGTCGCTTTGGGTCCTTTCTCAGTAAGCAAGCACGGAGACTCCCTGCCAAATGGGCGCAGTGCAGGCGAGGGTGTGGCCCTGCCACGGAGGCAGGACTGGGGCAGGGAAGGGTGGAGAGACCTTACTGTTATTTCATATCCTTCCGCATTTTTGTTTGCTGCATAACAAAACATCTATTGCCTTTCTACTCTTTTAGAAAAGCAACTTTTTTTTGGAAAGGAAAAACTAGTGAGACTCCTTAACACTATGAGTCAGGATTTTTCTGCTCCTTCTTACTCTGTCCCCAGTCTGTGGCTCCCGGCGTGGCCTCTCCTCCTGTGGCGGGAGGTTGGGCAGTCCCCATCCTCTAGGCAGTCTAGGCGTGGCCAGGCTTATGCAGTTGTTCAGGGGACATGCCCTCCCCCATTAGTTTCTTCTGTGGCTCCTCTCCTGGTTATCTTACGGAGATTACATCATGGATATTTTTTTCTTCATTGGCTTTATGTAGATTGAATTTACATCCAGCAGAATTCACTTTGAACTGAACAGTTTGATGAGTTCGACACATGTGCATAGTTGTGTAACTATCCCCACAATCACCAAAAGAACTTTTCTATTACTTACAAAAGCCCTTGCTCTGCTCCCTACCTGGTGAGTCCCCCTCCCTGCCCAATGCCCACTGCTCCGCCACTCGCCACTCTGGGTTTGCCTTGGTTCTGGAGCCCTGTGGAAATGAGATCGTGCAGTGTGTGGCCTTCGGTGTGTGGCTGCTTTCAGGTGGCACCATGCCTTGAGACCTCACCATGGTGTTGTGCGTGTGAGCAGCCCACTCCTTTTCCGTGACTGAGGAGTGGCCTGTGGTTCCTTGCCATGTGTTTACCACGCGCCAGCCATGGGCGTTTGGGTTGTGACCAGTTTGTCTATTATGACTGCCTGTGTTATGAGCATCTGCTTACAAATCTTTGTGTGAACATAGGTTTCACATTTTTGGGTAAACATCCAGGAGCAGAATTGCTGGGTCACATGTTCCCACCAGCTGAGGGCAGGGCTCCAGTCACTCTGTGTCCTGCCTCACTTGGTATCCTTAGCTTTTTGGGTTTCAGCAATTCTCATTGTGGTTTTCGTGCATATTTCCCTAATGACTAGTGTTTCTGAGCATCTCTTCATGTGCTTATTTGCCACCTGTACATCTTTTCTGGTAAAGTGTTGGTTCAAAATTTTGCCCATGCTTTTATTGGGTTGTTCATCTTCTTATTACTGAGTTTGTTACGTAGACTAGACATGTCTAGATAAGAGTTTGTTACATAGTCTAGATATGATTCCCTGGCAGATACATATTTTTTCATATCCTTTCTCCCAACTTGTGGCTTGCTTTTTCCTTAACTGTGTTTTCTAAACAGGAAGAGCCTTTAATTTGTATGAAGTTCGATTTTCACTTTTTTCTTTCATGGTTTGAGCTTTTTGAACCTTATGTGTTTAATCCAAGATCATGGAGCTTTTATTCTATATTTATTTATATGAGTGTTATGGTTTAGTCCTAACACTTAGGTGTATTATCTATTTTGAGTTAATTTTATATATGGTGTGATGTGGGGGTTTTGGGGGTTTGGTGGGGTTTATTTTTATTTTTATTTTTTTTGTATTTTGTAGCTTTTGCACATGGTTATAGTTCCAGTATTATTTGTTGAAAAGACTATTATTCTTTTTCCATTAAATTGCCAGGTCTTGATTTTTATATAGTCTTTTTGATTTTTTAATCTAAGGCACTGTACAACATGTGGAACCTCTTACATAAATGTTAACACGTGAACTTTTGTTCTTTCTCTTGTACTAGAATACTTGTAATGCCATATTCTTGTAAGTACTTAACGTTATCTTGGAGGCATCCATGCTGGTGAATGGGAGGGTTTCTGTGTAGGGTAGACAGGGAGAGACTCCTGTTTGTTGTGGTCCAAGTGGAAACCATTCTCCTGGCAGCAACAGCTCAGGGCTGCCACGCCATATAACTGTTCTGAGCCCACAGTGTGTGGACTGCCTGCAGACACGGGAAGGACATCGCCATTCACTGCAGTAGTCCACTATGTTCCGGGCACCTAATTGAACCCTCCCAACAGCAATATGAGATGAGAATGGCTATCCCATTTTGCAGATGAAACGTGAGGCCCAGAGAGGATGGCTAACTGTACAACAGTGAATAAGCTGCAGAGCGTGGAGCTGAGCCCATTTTCCTTCTATTTCCTCTACCAGTAATTTTCACATTTCTTGCTATATTAGTAATATTTCAGAACCACTGTCACTTATATTTGGCAAACAAAGAGGACCACGGCTGGCCTAGAAGGGCCAGGAAGAAGTAGTCCTCTGAGACCTGGGCTGCAGGCATCCTGAAGAGCAGGGTCCGTGTCTTGGAGCAGCATGGCCACACTGCTCACATCGGGGGTTCTCCAGTTGTTCTGTGGCAGCTGAGTCTGCGTGGGAATAGTGAGCATCATCATCCAGGGGTGAGGATTAAATAAGGTAAAATGCCAGGCATGTGGTCGCTACTAAGTAGTTATTGTTAGTCTGCTCAACTGGATCACCAGGCTGGGGAAGGGAAGGGAACTAGTTCCTGCGAGGTTCAGTGAAAGAGGCATCTTAGGCCCCAGGCACCTGCAGTGAAAGCGTAAATGCCAGCTCCTGGTCCCCTAATGCTGGTGGAATACTAACATTCCCCTTGCAGCACACTCCCTGTCTGTCAGCGGACGTGGTTTTGTTTTTTAACCAACAGCACACTCAGTAAAGTGTACATGCCCTTGCCTCCCATGAAACAAAGGACAAGCAGCGTGTGGATAAGTGAAGGGCCAGGTCCTGGGTAGGCTGGAGCTGTTGGCTGCAGCTCTGGAAATGTTAGCGCTTCCTTGGGGACTCATGATGGGCCTGTGGATTCTGGGGTCTTGAGAGAATCTATGCGCCTGTGGCAGGCCCTGTGCTTCCACGGAGCTGAGCGGATTCGTAGGTGCTTCCCACGCACAGTCTGGTCTGCCAGCGGTGAGCACTGCCCTACCAACACCCAGGTCTGGCCTCCAGGGGGTAATGTGGGGCCTGGCGGGACACCAGGGCCAACCTGGAGCAGTGCGAGGGCCACAAGCCCTGAGGCGGAAGGTGTGGGTTTGAGTTCTGACCACTTCAGTTTGTGAGTTTGAAACTAAAAGAGGAAAGGATCCGGTATTTGTTCAATGCCCACTACTTGCCTGCATTTTACTCCTGCTGTTTGGTTGAACTCATAGAGACGCGTAATGCTGTGTGCTGTCTTCCATCTCAAGATGAGGAAGCTGAGGTTCAGGCAGGTCAGGTCCCTGACCCACAGACACACGACTGGGTGGCGACTCTTCCAGAAAAGTCTTTTCATTTTTCTATAATACCATGTTGCTACTGATTCACCACTGGGGGTGAGGGTAATACACAAAGCAATTGGGAAGGTCAACAGAGGTAATGAACGTGAAGGCTGCAGATTGGCAACGTTGGGCAACAGAAACTATGTTTGCTTTTTAGGTTTAAGCAACAAAACGAACCTTCCTATTAACACACGGTGAGGGTGCCAGAAGAAATATACAAGTACAGGCAGAATACAGGGTTATGCATGTGTGTGCTGAGATTAATATTGAAATTTGTAAATAGGGAAAATGCATTTTCTTTTCTATGTAGAGCAGTTGTTTCCTGTTATCCTCATTTCCTCCCTGTGCCTTGAGCACAAAGATGCCCCCAGGCTAGAGCCCTCTCTGCAGGAGCCCCACAGACCTGAATCTCTCCTGAGTGTGAGGGTAGAATGGTGGCAGCCAACCCTGTGCAGCAGGCTGACAGCGTGCCGGGCACTGCTGCGTTCACACGCACCATTTAAAATCCTGCACTCAGGTCGGGCGGTGAAGAAGTGGGGAGCCTTCCACGGGGGGTCAGGGTGAGCAAGCAGTTATGTTGCTTCTCCAAGTCAGGGTGCCCCTGTGGAGATGCGATTTGACCCTGCATGTTTCTGCATGTCCCTAATGCCAAGCACAGGGCCTGGCATGGAGCAGAGACTCGGCATGAGGCAGTGAACGAGTAAATTTTACAATGCAGAAAGGAGTACATCATAGTGAATCTGGACTGGGAGGGCTTCCCGAGGCAGCAGCACTGCTAGGTTCCCGAGAGGATGGGAGAGAAAGAAAGGCCTGGGTTCCCAGGGGCCGTGAGGATGAGAGAGAAAGGAAGGCCTGGGTTCCCAGGGGCCGTGAGGATGAGAGAGAAAGGAAGGCCTGGGTTCCCAGGGGCCGTGAAGTGCTCTGGGCAGACACACATTCAGGGTCCTGCAAGCAGCCAGGACACACCTGTGAGGAGAAGGCGGTGGGTGCGAACACAACAATGACAGGCAGATGAGAAGGCAGACTAAGCCCACCCCTTTCTCAGGACTAAGCCAGGGTCACAAGCACTGGAAAGGAAGGCCCTGCAGCTCACGCACTCGCACAGCTGGTGGAGCCAGTGACAGATGGATTGCAGTGTCTGTGGACAGCATTTGACAGCCTGGCTGCAGCACACTAGGGGTTCAGTTCGATAGGGGGGCCCCAGGAAGGTCCCCAGCCCACTCCCAAACACAGGCATGCAGCTCATATTCCCAGCTTCTTGCCTCCGCATGGAACTCTATTATAGCATCAGTTTTGCGTGTAGCCCCTCCAGCTCACAGCCAGCAAGCTCTTTGACACCTGCGAATGCCTGGCTTCTGCCACATCTCACCGCCTTCCTCTTCTGCTTCTAAGCATGTGATTACATCCAGCCCAGTCAGGGTCCTCTCTTTATTTTAAGGTCAACTGATTAGTAACCTTAATTACATCTGCAAAGTTTTCTTTGCCTCATAACATAACATATTCATGGGCATAATACCAGGAGGTGAAGGTCATGGAGGCTGAAATTCTGCCCACCTCAGTGCCCGTGCCTTCACGTATCATGGGGGAATAAGCATTGATCACGAGCAATTGTAACACAGTCTAATGAATGCCGCAGACGAGTGAACACACAGCACTGTGCGGCGCTCAGGAGGCCTCCCTCGCTGAAGCCAGGGCAGTTTCCTGGAGGAAGAATATCTAAGTTGAGCCTGAAATAATGAGCAGGACTGGGAAGGGGGGGACAGCCTGAGCAGAAGGGACAGCACGTGTGTCTGCTGTGCAGTGGTTTTGTACTTTTGACCTGTGGACTTCAGGGAGCCAGAGGGACAAGGGGCACTGGAAGGCAGACGGGAGAGCCACCAAAGGCTCTAAGCAGGTGAGAGGGAGTCTTTGGGAAGCTCATCTGATGATCCTTATAATTAGAGTAAGGTGGGGTAGAGAATGGGTAATTCCTTCGTGTAATTCCTTCCTGCACCGTGCACCCCTGCCAGATCTTGCCAGGGGAATCCAGTTGAAGTCACTCTTCGCTGTTCCTATCCTGCTGAGAGTTTTCATCATGAGTGGGTGGTACTGGACTTTGTGAAATGTTTTTCTCCATCAGTTGATAGGAACCTACTCTCTTTTTTCCCTAGCCTGGTAATATGTTGCATTATCTTGACTGCTTTTCCAAAGTTGAACCAGCTTTGCATACCTGGAATAAATCCCGCTTGGTTATGATATGTAATTCTTTTTTATATATTGCTGAGCTTTATTTGCTAAGAGTTTGTTGAGGATTTTTGTATCTAAGTTCATGAGAGGTATTAGTCTATAGTTTTCTTTTTTGGTACTTTCTTTGGTTTGATAACAAGGTAATATTGGTCTCAGGAAATAAGATGGGAAGTGTTCCCTCCTCTTCTTTTTTTCTGAATTTAGTAGAACTCTCCAGTGAAACTATCTGGACCTAAAGATCTTTTTCAGGAGCTTTAAAATAAAGATTTCCTTAATGGTTAAAGGACTATTGAGGTTATCTATCTAATCTTGGCTGTGTTTCAGTAGTTTGTGTCATTTTAGGAATTAGCTCATTTCTTCTGTGTTATTGAATATGTGAACATAATGGTGTTTGTAGTATTCCCTTTAATAATTGCAGGATGTATCATGATATCCTGTTTCATGCTGGAAATTGGTTTTTATACGTATCTCATTTTATCTTTGTCGATCTTGCTGGATGTTAATCAGCTGGTTTTTGTTTCATTGAATTTTTCCATTGTCCTATTTCTAATTTCATTGATTTCCGTTTTTATATTTATTATTTTCTTCTCCTTCATTTGGGTTTATTTTGTTCTCGTTTTTCCTACTTTCTTTTTCTTTTTTTTGAGACAGAGTCTCGCTGTGTTGCCCAGGCTGGAGTGCAGTGGTGCGATCTCGGCTCACTGCAAGTTTCTCTCCCAGTTTCACACCATTCTCCTGCCCGAGCCTCCCAACTAGCTGGGACTACAGGTGCCTGCCACCATGCCCAGCTAATTTTTTGTTATTTTTCCTAATTTCTTAAAGTAGTAATTGAGATTATAGATTTAAGACTTTTCCTCTGTTATAATCTAGTGCTATAAATTTCCCTCTAAGCACAGCCTTAGCTTTACATATGTTGCATTTTAATTTTCATTCAGTTCTGTGTATTTTTAAAACTTTCCTTGAGACTTCCTCTTTGAACTATGGAAAATATGTTATTTAATTTCCAACTGTTAGAGGATTTTCTTATTGTTTTTCTGTTATTGATTTCCTGTTTGATTCTAATACAATCAGAGAACACACTCTGTACAGTATCAATTGTGTTAAATTTGTTGATGTTTGTTTTGTGACCCAGGGGATTTATTTCTGTGACTGCTTCGCAGACATTAAAAAAATGTATATTCTGCTGATGTTGAGTGGGCTGTTCTATAAGTGTCAATTAGATTCACTTAGTGGATTGTGTTATTTAGTTGTTCTCTATGTTTGCTAATAATCTGTCTAGTAGTCCTACCAATTGCTGATGGTCCCCAACTATAACTGTGGGTTTTTCTATTTCTTTTTTGAGCTCCATCCATTTTTGTTTTATGTAGTTTGAAGCTCTTGTTTGGTGTATACATATTTTAAGATTGTTAGATCTTTCTGTTAGGTTGATTCTTTTCTCATTAAATTTCATTGTTTGCCCCCGGTAATTTTGTTTGTTTGTTAGTTTGAAGGTCGCTTTGTCTTCCTGCCACTCTTGCTATTTAAAAAGAAATTAATGTTAGCATGATATATCTTTTTCCATCTCTTAACTTTTAACCTGTGTTAAAATTTTTAAGCTATGTTTGAAATGAGCTTTTTGCTAGACAGCATAAAGTTAGATCATGTTTTTTTGATCCAGTATGCCAATCTATCTTTCAATGGTGTATTTAGAGATTACTTCCATTTAAAACTATTATTGATATGTTAGAACTTAAGCCTGCTACTTTCTTATTTGTTTTCTGTTTGTCTCCTCTGTTTTGTTTTTTGTTCCTGTGTTTCTCTTTTCTTGCCTTCCTGACGATTACTTGAAGGATTTAATTTTGTAGGATTTAATCTTACTTATCCTGTTTTTGAGTATATATGTTTATGTAGTTTTCTTAGTGGTTGTTTTGGGTATTACAATGTATACATGTGACTAATAACCACCTCCTGATATAGACATTTTATTGCTTCTACTGGAGCATTGAAGCTTTATTTCCATTAGCTTCCTTTATCATCCTCCTTTTTTTTTTTTTTTTTTTTTTTTTTTTTTGAGATGGAGTCTCACTCTGTCACCCAGGCTGGAGTGCAATGGCAAGGTCTCAGCTCACTGCAACCTCTGCCTCCCAGGTTTAAGTGATTCTGCTGCCTCAGCCTTGCAAGTAGCTGAGACTACAGGTGCGTGCCACCGCACCCAGCTAATTTTGGTATTTTTCGTAGAAAATATTTCATTATGTTGGCCAGGCTAGTCTTGAGCTCCTGACCTCGTGATCCACCCGCCTCTGCCTCCCAAAGTGCTGGGATTACAGGCGTGAAGCAACACGCCCAGCCTCATCCTCTTTTAAAATATAATTGTTTCTAGTGTTCCCTCTGTGTAGACTGAGAACTGGCACAAACCATGTTATAATTTTTGCTTCAACCATCAACTATGCTTTAAGAAACTCACAAAGACAGGACAGTGTATTATACTCATTTCTTTTTTTGCCTATTCTATGTTCTTTCCTTTCTGAAGTTCCAGGTCTTCTCCCATAATTCCTTTCTTCCTGTTGGAGGGTTGCCTTGGCCACTCTTTGAGAGTAAGTCTTCTCACCACAAATTCCTTTAGTTTTCCTTCATCTGAGATAATGTTGATTTCCCCTTCATCAATGACGATTCGTTTCACTGTATATTGAATTCAAAACTGAATGTTCTTTTTACAGCACTTGAAAAATGTACCACTTTCTTCTGACCTTTGTGGTTTCAGATGAGAAAAGCTGTCATTTGAATGGCTGGTCCTCAGTAGATAATGCCTTGTTTCTCTCTGGTTGCTTTTAAGATTTTTTTCTGGCCGGACATGGTGGCTCACCCCTGTAATCCCAGCAGTTTGGGAGGCCGAGGAGAGTGGATCATGAGGTCAGGAGTTCAAGACCAGCCTGGCCAAGATGATGAAACCCCATCTCTACTAAAAGTACAAAAATTAGCCGGGTTATCTCAACTACTTGGGAGGCTGAGGCAGGATAATCGCTTGAACTCCAGGGGTCGGAGGTTGCAGTGAGCCAATTTCACACCACTCCACTCCAGCCTGGACAGCAAAGTGACATTGTCTTTAAAAAAAAAAAAAAAAAAAAGAATTAAAAAAAAATATTTTTTTCTTTGATTTTAATTTTCAGAAACTTAATTGTGACGTATTTTGGCAAGAATTTCTTTGGGTTTATCTTATTTAGAGTTCATTCAGCTTTTTGAATCTATGGTCTATGTCTTTTTCCAGATTTTGGGAGAATTCAGCCACTGTTTGTTGAGTACCTGTTTCAGTCCGTCCCCCTTTCTCTCCCGCTTTAAATGTCCCTGAGGCTGTGATCATTTTTCTCGGTCTGTTTTCTCTCTGGTATTCAGAAATCATTGGCTTGTCCTTAAGGTCACTGATTCTGTCTTCGGTGCCCTCCATTCTGCTGTCAAATCCATTCATTCAGTTTTGTTTCCATCATCACGCTTTTCAATTCTATGATTTCTGTTTGCTTCTTTTTTATAATGTCTTTTTTGAAGCTTTGTATTTTTTCATTTGTTTCAAGGATATTGATAATTACTTATTGAAGCGGTTTTGTGGTGGCTGCTTCAAAATCTTTGTCAGGTTGTTCTGTCTGGTTCTTCTCAGTGTTGGGATCAATGGATTGTTTTCTTTCAGGTTGTGATTTTGATGATTCTGGGTGTGACGAGTGATTTTTAGTTATAGTGTAGACATTCTGGATCTTATGTTAAAAGACTCTTGACCCTATTTAGATCTTATATTATAGCAAGCATTTACCCTATTTAGATTTAGCATGTAGCTCTAGTCTATTTTGTTGGCTACAATTCCAGTGACAGTTTAGTTTTCTGAGCTTTTGCAACGCTATCCTGGTTGGCTTCTTTCTTCTGCTTGGGCCTTCTTTTGATCTCTGTTGGTGATGTCTGCAGGTCAGCAGGGAATCCTGATCCAGAGGATAGAGAGCACTCTCCCTGGCCTGTTCTCCAACTACCCAGTGCTAATGGGCTTCCCACTCTATCTGTCTGTGCCACTGCCACTCTTGATCTCTTGACCTTGTGATCCACCCGCCTTGGCCTCCCAAAGTGCTGGGATTACAGGCATGAGCCACCACACCCGGCTGACTTTTTTTTAAGATCCAAGCTATACATGTACAGATTGGTTACATGTTGCATGACACTGAGGTTTGGGCTTCTACTGATTCTGTTGTCCAAGTAGCGAACATGGTACCCAATAGGTAGTTTTCAACCCTTGCTCCCCTCCCCCAAATGTTTATTATTCTCATGATTGTGCCTGTGTTGTACCTAATGTTTAGCTCCCACTTATAAGTGAGAACATGAAATATTCAGTTTTCTGTTTCTGCATTAATTCACTTAGGATCATGGTGTCTAGCTCCATCCATGTACTGCAAAGGATTTGATTTTGTTCTTTTTTTGGCTGCATAGTTCTCCATGGCATTTATGTGCCACATTTTCTTTATCCAGTCCACCAGTGGTGGGCACCTAGGTTGATTTCATGTCTTTGCTATTGTGAATAGCACTACATAGAAGTGCAGGTACCTTTTTGATATAATAATTTATTTTCCTGGGAGGCCGAGACGGGCGGATCACGAGGTCAGGAGATCGAGACCATCCTGGCTAACACGGTGAAACCCCGTCTCTACTAAAAAATACAAAAAGCTAGCCGGGCGAGATGGCGGGCGCCTGTAGTCCCAGCTACTCGGGAGGCTGAGGCAGGAGAATGGCATAAACCTGGGAGGCGGAGCTTGCAGTGAGCTGAGATCGGGCCACTGCACTCCAGCCTGGGCGACAGAGCGAGACTCCGTCTCAAAAAATAATAATAATAATAATTTATTTTCCTTTGGGTCGATAACCTGCAGTGAGATACCTGGGTCAAATGGTGGTTCTATTTTTAGTTGTTTGAGAAATCTCCAAACTGCTGTGCACAGGGGCTGAACTCATTTGCATTCTCACCACAGTGTGTAAGAGCTCCCTTTTCTCCACGGCCCCACCAGCAAGTGTTATTCCTGGCTGCTTTAGGAACAGCCGTCCTGACTGGTGCATCTCTCTGCTGTCTTGGTGTTGGCCTCTGTTGATTGCCTTCTGTCATCCAAATAGAGATTTTTCTGCTTCTTAATATGCGGAGTAATTTTCTATTTATTCTGCAGTGTGGGTGTTACATTATGGGGCTCGGGACCTTATATTTAAATATTGAGACTTAGTGGGCCTCTTCTGACCCTGCTCTGAGGGGAGGGGAGCACCGCCTCATTACTGCCAGGTGGGGCTAGAAGTGCAGGTTCCCCACTGATGAAATAGAAGTTGTCACTTGAAGAGGAAAAAGGACTCCATCCATTTGATATGACAGCAAGGAATACTGACCATCAGGATCCAAACATTGAGATCCTTCTGTACATCAGAACTTGCACCTAAACATTGTATGGACTACAAAGAAGTGATTGCCATGGCCCCTTCTGAAGCTGATGGTTTGTTGGAATTCCTGACAGAATGACCTGCAATTTATATGTATATAAAAGGAAGCCCAACTTTTTTCCAAACATTTTTAAATTGGGAAGATAATTTAACTGCTTTATGTGGCAATTAGAGGAGAGGAACAATTTTGACTATAACAAAAACACTGGCCAGGCATGGTGGCTCATGCCTGTAATCCCAGCACTTTGCGGGGCCAAGGTGGGTGGATCACTTGAGGCCAAGATTTGAGACCAGCCTGGCCAACATGGCGAAACCCTGTCTCTACTAAAAATACAAACATTAGCCAGGTGTGGTGGCACTTGCCTGTAATTCCAGCTACTGGGGAGGCTGAGGCATGAGAATCGCTTGAACGTGGGAGGCAGAGGTTGCAGTGAGCTGAGATCACGCCACTGCACTCCAGCCTAGGCAACAGAGCGAGACTCTGTCTCAAACAAATAAAAAGTTTTATTTATTGTTTCTTTATTTCAATGTTTTTTTTGTTTGTTTGTTTGTTTGTTTGTTGAGATGGAGCCTCGCTCTGTCGCCCAGGCTGGAGTGCAGTGGCCGGATCTCAGCTCACTGCAAGCTCCGCCTCCAGGTTTTACGCCATTCTCCTGCCTCAGCCTCCCGAGTAGCTGGGACTACAGGCACCTGCCACCTCGCCCGGCTAGTTTTTTTTTTTCTTTTTTTTAGTAGAGACGGGGTTTCACCATGTTGGCCAGGATGGTCTCAATCTCCTGACCTCGTGATACCCCCATCTCAGCCTCCCAAAGTGCTGGGATTACAGGCTTGAGTCACCACACCCGGCCTATTTCAATGTTTTTTAATATTGCTGTAAATGCTCTTTAATTACAGAATACACAAAATTATCTATCGCACATTCTATATTTTCTTTTCTAAGTAGCCCTTATAAATTAAGATTTTAATGGCTGTTTAATTTTCCATTTTGTGTATATAGTTTAATTTGCTGAATCATTTTCCTAGTGTTGAGCACAAGTCATTTATCCTTTTTTTTTTTTTCTTGCAAAGAACACTTCAATGAACATGTCACATTGCTGAATCTTTGCTTAAGTTAGAATCTCCCAAGTGAGATTACCTGGTCAGTGTATGACCTTTTAATGACTATCATAATTTAGCATTCATTAGTACATCTTCCCTGCAGGAACTCTTACTGTGGATTTCTCATGGTGACTCTCTATTTCCCTCAGTTTTTCAATATTTATTAATTGGAATTTTTCTGTAAGGAATAGTTTTCTTTTCTCCCCCATTTTGCATTTAGAGCAGCACCCCCTTATCCACTGTTTTATTTTCTGCAGTTTCAGTCACCTAAGGTCAACCCTGGTCCTAAAACAGATGAGTATAATACAGTAAGATATTTTGAGAGGGAGAGAAAGAGACCACAGTCACATAATTGTTATTACAGTATATTATAATTACTCTTTATCACTAGTTATTTTATTAATGTCTTACTGTACCTAATCTATAAATTAAACTTTATCATAGGTATATATGTATGTACAGGAAATATAGTGTATATAGGATTCAATATTATCTGCAGTTTCAGGCACTCACTGGGGGTCTTGGAACACATCCCCCACAGATAAGGGGGGACTACTGTATTCAGTCACTTATTTGTATCAGTATGGGTTTATAGACAATTACTTTATTCTTTGGATTATAATCCAATCCTATGGTTATTTATGCTGTTACCCAGACTGTTCGCTTGCTAGCTGTCAAGAGCTCTTTTCAGTCGGCTTCTGTGCCCTTCAGGAGCTCCCATCCTTATTTTTAGTTCTTGAACACTTCTGTATTTTTTGGCACCACAGTGTGCTCCAGGTTCACCTTCTGTTTGCCCTTGCCTAGTCCTGGCATCAGCCACTTCTTCCAGGAGAACCTGGGTTCTTTTATAGAATGGTATTTAGAAACCAAGATTTGGGTTTGAAGTGTGTTTATAGCCACTGTGGTGACACTGATTTTAGCTCTCCCAGCAGACAGGGCAGATAAACATATGTTGCATATATTAATCCATATATATACACATATTTATGTTGTTTCATTATCTGCCTATTGGTCTGTATGTGTGAAAGCATTTGTGCATGGATTCGTATACAAATATAAAAATGTATGTACTTTTAAGTGTGAGTTACCTGATATCTGTTATCTCCAACTCCAACCCAGCACCACAGGATTCATTCTAGCCTTAAGTCTTTATTTGTAACTTCTTTTTCTGATGGTAAGAAACCTGGTTCTCATGATCCACAAGGTATTTAGAGACCAGACTGGCCAACATGGCAAAACAACCCTGGTAAACATGTAAAATAGTTTCAGATTGCTAACCTAGAACTCTGTGAGAAATGTAGCAACTCAAGTACTGTGTTTGTATAAAGTCCTTTTTGTCTTTAGCCTCTCAGTATCCGATCGACACATCATTCTCTGAATTTACTTAGGTCAGCTCCTTTATTTCCTACCCCTCTCAGCATGGCTACGTCATTAATTTGGAGTGCAGCTGGAGTCATTTGTCACAGTCTATAGTCCATCTTGGGTTCCCCCAGTGTTCTGGTGTGGGTGTGGGTATGGGTGGGTTTAATTTGTATTCAGTAAAATGTACTGCTGGTGATGTGTAATTCAGTAGATTTTGGCAAGTTTATACCACAGAGCAGTTTGATGACTTAAAAATTTCCCTCATGTTGCCCTTTAATAGTCAAGTCATTCTCCAGTCCCCAGTCCCCAGTCCCCAGCCCTTGGAAACCCTTGATCTGTTTACCATCCCTGTAGCTTTGCCTTTTCCAAAATGCCATATAAATGGATCATACGATATGCAGCCTTTTGAGTTTGGCTTCTTTCACTTAGCAAAATGCACTTATAGTCCTTCCAAGTTACTTTGTCCCTTATTTATTTTTATTTATTTATTTATTTATTTATTTTTTTGAGACGGTCTCACTCTGTCGCTCAGGCTGGAGTGCAGTGGTGTGATCTCAACTTACTGCAAGCTCCGCCTCCCGGGTTCACACCATTCTCTTGCCTCAGCCTCCCCAGCCACCACGCCCAGCTAATTGTTTTTGTATTTTTAGTAGAGACGGGGTTTCACTGTGTTGGCCAGGATGGTCTCGATCTCCTGACCTCATGATTCACCCACCTCGGCCTCCCAAAGTGCTGGGATGACAGGTGTGAGCCATCGTGCCCAGTTTGTCCCTCTTTATTGCTGAGCTGTATTACTGCATGGATGCGTGGTTAATTCGTTTCTCCATTCAACTACTGAAGGACATCTGGGTGGTTTTCTGTTTGTGGAGATTATGACAGTGTTCTAGCTATAAAAATTTATATATTGAGGCCGGGCGCGGCGGCTCACGCCTGTAATCCCAGCACTTTGGGAGACCGAGGTGGGTGGATCACGAGGTCAGGAGATCGAGACTGCCTGGCTAACACGGTGAAACCCCATCTCTACTAAAAATACAAAAAAACTAGCCGGGCGTGGTGGGGGGCGCCTGTAGTCCTAGCTACTCGGGAGGCTAAGACAGGAGAATGGCATGAACCTGGGAGGCGGAGCTTGCTGTGAGCTGAGATTGCCGCACCGCACTCCAGCCTGGGCAAAAGAGCCACACTCCCATCTCAAAAATAAAAAAATAAAAATGAAGAATCACGTCATCTATGAAGAGAGAAAGTTTGCCTTCCTCTCTTCCTATTTGGATCCCATTTATTTCTTTCTCTTGCCTGACAGCTCTGGCCAGGACTTCCAACACCACGGGTCTATGTTACATGATCCTCACCCTTTATGCTAGTATTGCTATCAATTACCACTGTTAGACGAAAATGGAAAACAGCTAGTCCCTGCAGATGAAATAATCTAACATAGCGCCATAGCCTGGACTGCTCTTGTCCTAAAAGGAACATAGGAAGAAAAATCCTTATTTGGAGAAAGTGCAGCTGACCCTTTCAGAATGTGAGAAATCGTTCTGAGGAGCCGTCCAGTTGTGTAACTGGCTGTTCAGTTCCAGAAGTTCAGCACACTTATCCAGCATTCGGAATGAATTCCTAAAGGAAGCTTTTAAAATGCTTTACAGTTTAAATATTTCATTCAGCCGTATGTTCTACAACAATTTTATGAGAACTTACCCTGGACTCTCAGCTGGCAACATAGAGAGAGATGTTTCAGACCGATCTCTCCATCTGCAAGACTCTGAGCTCATTCTGATAGAGATGATGTGTGCATAAATGGACTTTCACAATAAAACCTTTTAGGCACTGTGAAGGACATCTGTGTAGGGTACAGTGAGACCTGGAAGGAGCGAGTACGCAATTTTACAGCTAGGGGTAGGTTTGGAATAGGCATGTGAAGCTTCAGGGTGACCCAAGTCTACACAGATGCATAGGCATTCATCAGCTGGAGGGGTCACCTGAGCAGAGGTACACAAGCCTGTGCAGGTGTGGCTGCCAGGGGCGGGAAGGGCTCAGTGCCGGGGCTGGGGCGGGAGAGGTGAGCTTGGAGAGTAAGACCCAGACCAGAGCAGGGCTTCGTGAAGTCTGGACGTTACCCTGAGGTCGGAGGGCAATAAGCAAATAGTCAGCAGAGGGATGTGCTCAGTTTCGGGTTTTGTTTTAGAAACTCACAGTCCCCAGTGTGAGCAGGGCTTAGAGGAGACAAAGGTCAGGACGCTGGGGCTCTCTGCTGCATCCAGGCAGAGCCGGGGGACTTCAGCAAAGGCAGGGAGGTAAGAATGGGGGTTGGTGGAGATAAAAACGATGCTACACAGTTAGGATCATTTAATGAATAGTCAACACATCTGTAGTGAATGTTTACTATGTGTCGGATCATATTATGGACTGGGGAAACTGGTGAGCAGAAACATCCAAAATCCCTGCCCTCGGGTAGCTTCTATTTTAGTAGAATCAATAGATACAAATTAGAAGTGGAAAAGATGGAAAAGGAGGGATAGGAGATGACTTCCCATGTTTCTAGTCACTATAGTAGCACTCCTCAGAATTCACGCCAGCAGAGGGGAGTGGGTTTGTGAGGGGGGAAGATCTTGACCTCTTTCTTGTGCGTATCTGTGCTACACGTGGTCTGGCCCAGGAGGGGGACAACACTGGAGACAAAGGCTTGGGAATCATCTTCATGCCGCGCAGTTGAGACTGTGAGAGTGGGGAGTTGATCAGGGAAGGGCAAGTGAATTGGGAAGGGAAGGAGAACGATGACACCAGCATTCAGGGGAGACCAAGAAATGGAGACACAGAAGCCACCATCCAGGAACTAAAACCAGGAGTAAGACGTCTGCTGAAACCCCAAGAGGAGCGTGTCGGGAAAGAGATAAACTGGAGTCAAGAAGAATGTTGGTCTGTGTGTTCCCTGTGGCTGCCATAACAAATTTCAATAAACTCTGACTCCAAACAACACACGTCTATCATCTTACAGTTCTGGGGGTCAGGAAGTCCAGCACGCAGCTCGCTGGGCTGAAATCCAGGCATCGTGGGGCTGGTTCCGTCTGGAGGCTCTAGGGAGGATGGGTGCCTTTCCAGCCCCTGGGCATGTTCCTGCCCACATTCCTCGGCTTTCATCCCTTCCTGGAATCTCTCCAGCTTCTGCTCCCATCGTCACATCTTCTACGCCGACTCTCTGGCCTCGGTTTTCCTTTGTAAGGAGCCATCCAGACAATCCAGGATAATTTCATCCTCAAGATCCTTTGCATAATCACATGTGCAAAATCCTTTTTGCCATAAAAGGTAACATTCACAGGTTCTAGGGATTAGGGCATGAATATGTTTGTCGGAGTTGGTGGGGGGGGGAGGTGGCATTATTCTTCCTACTGTAGTCTGGGAGAAACAATAGGAAAAATCTTAGTGACCTTAGGTTGGGAAAAGTTTAATTCAACACACAAAATTGACCTACAAAAACCAATGAACTGGGCATCATCAAAATAAAAACGTTTTTGGCCGGGCATGGTGGCTCATGCCTGTAATCCCAGCACTTTGGGAGGCTGAGGTGGGCGGATCACGAGGTCAGGAATTTGAGACCAGCCTGACCAACATAGTGAAACCTTGTCTCTACTAAAAATATAAAAAATTAGCCAGGCATGGTGGCGGGCGCCTGTAATCCCAGCTACTTGGGAGGCTGAGGCAGGAGAATCACTTGAACCTGGGAGGCAGAGTTTGCAGTGAGCTGAGATTGCGCCACTGCACTCCAGCCCGGACGACAGTGTGAGACTCCATCTAAAAAAATAATAATAAAATAAAAACGTTTTGCTTTTTAAAAGACTTTGGTAATAAAACGAAAAGGCAAGCCATAGACTGGAAGAAACTATTTGGAAAACATATATCTGACAAAAGACTTATATAAGATATACAAAGAAGCCTTAAAACTCAATAGTAAGAACACAACCCAGTTTTTAAAAATGAGCAAAAGACGTGAAGACACATCAGCAAAAAAGATGTATAGATGGAAAAGACATGTGAAAAGATGCTCAACATCATATGCCCTGAGGGAAATGCACGTCCAGATCACAAGGAGATACTGCTTCATAGTCACTGGGAGGGGTAACATGAACAAGGTTGGTGGTACCAGGTGCTGGGGAGGCTGTGGAGCAGCGGGACCTCAGACATTGTGGGGAGTGAGGAAGGGAATGGAGAGCAGGTTCCTGAGCAGTTGAACGCATGCCCCTACCCTGTGTTTCTGGTACAGCATCATCCCACTCCTCGGTATGTATCCAGGAGAAATGAAAGCTCATGTCCGTATAAAGACCTGTACATGGATGTTCACTGCAGCTTTCTGTGAGAAGCCGGAAACTGGGAACAACCCAAATGTCCATCAGCAGGTGAAGAGATAACAAATTGCCTTATAGCCGTACTGTGGAACACAGGTCAGCAATAGAAGGAACGGATTCCTGACACACGGAACAACACGGGTGCATTTCAGAATAATCATGCCAAGTGGGAAAGGCCAGATACAAAAAATACATATGGCATAGGTCCATTTATATGAAATTCTAGAAAAGGCAAAAAGCAGATAAAGGTTGCCTGGGGAAGGAGAGGGTGCTGAGGGGGAGGAGTGAGGAGAGGCAGAAGGGAAAGAGATCAATGGTCATCATATTGATGGTGGTCATGGTTTCACAGATGTGTGTCAAAACTTTACTTGTATGCTTGAAATATATGTGGCTTTTTTATGACAATTATATATCAGTAAAGTTGTAAAAAACTAAATAGTAATAAAAACAAAAGAAAACAAAGAACCTTGAATTTGGCAGTGTCACGGGCTCCTCTGCTGGCTGATTCAGGGCTCGGCGGGCTGGCGGCCTGACTGTGGGAGCAGTGTCCAGAACTTCTGATTCCAGAATCACGGCCCACTACACATTTCCCAAGAAGCTCCTCACAACAAGCTAAACCTAGAAGTAAAACATGTCATCCTAAACAAGCTTTAGTTGAGTTCACACACACACAAGAAATTCCCAGGACAAGAAAAGAAGGGAGAGTTCAAAAAGTATGGAATTCAGTGGGAGGTAGAACCCCAGAGACAGTGGCAATCACAGAAACGCTCACGAGCCGCACACTGGTTAAAAGTGACTGAGGCCCAACCAAAAAAAGTCCAGGACCAGATGGATTCACAGCTGAATTCTACCAGAGGTACAAGGAGGAGCTGGTACCATTCCTTCTGAAACTATTCCAATCAATACAAAAAGAGGGAATCCTCCCTAACTCATTTTATGAGGCCAACATCATCCTGATACCAAAGCCTGGCAGAGACACAATAAAAAAAGAGAATTTTATACCAATATCCCTGATGAACATTGATGCAAAAATCCTCAATAAAATACTGGCAAACCGGATCCAGCAGCACATCAAAGAGCTTATCCACCATGATCAAGTTGGCTTCATCCCTGGGATGCAAGGCTGGTTCAACATATGCAAATAAATAAACGTAATCCAACATATAAACAGAACCAAAGACAAAAACCACATGATTATCTCAATAGATGCAGAAAAGGCCTTTGACAAAATTCAACAGCCCTTCATGCTAAAAACTCTCAATAAATTCGGTATTGATGAAACGTATCTCAAAATAGTAAGAGCTATTTATGACAAACCCACAGCCAATATCATACTGAATGGGCAAAAACTGGAAGCATTCCCTTTGAAAACTGGCACAAGACAGGGATGCCCTCTCTCACCACTCCTATTCAACATAGTGTTGGAAGTTCTGGCTAGGGCAATCAGGCAAGAGAAAGAAATCAAGGGTATTCAGTTAGGAAAAGAAGAAGTCAAATTGTCCCTGTTTGCAGATGACATGATTGTATATTTAGAAAACCCCATTGTCTCAGCCCAAAATCTCCTTAAGCTGATAAGAAACTTCAGCAAAGTCTCAGGATACAAAATCAGTGTGCAAAAATCACAAGCATTCTTATACACCAGTAACAGACAAACAGCCAAATCATGAATGAACTTCCATTCACAATTGCTTCAAAGAGAATAAAATACCTAGGAATCCAACTTACAAGGGATGTAAAGGACCTCTTCAAGGAGAACTACAAACCACTGCTCAGTGAAATAAAAGAGGACATAAACAAATGGAAGAACATACCATGCTCGTGGATAGGAAGAATCAATATCATGAAAATGGCCATACTGCCCAAGGTAATTTATAGATTCAATGCCATCCCCATCAAGCTACCAATATGTTTCTTCACAGAATTGTAAAAAACTGCTTTAAAGTTCATATGGGACCAAAAAAGAGCCTGCATTGCCAAGACAATCCTAAGTCAAAAGAACAAAGCTGGAGGCATCACGCTACCTGACTCCAAACTATACTACAAGGCTACAGTAACCAAAACAGCATGGTACTGGTACCAAAACAGAGATATAGACCAATGGAACAGAACAGAGTCCTCAGAAATAATACCACACATCTACAGCCATCTGATCTTTGATAAACCTGAGAAAAACAAGAAATGGGGAAAGGATTCCCTATTTAATAAATGGTGCTGGGAAAATTGGCTAGCCATAAGCAGAAAGCTGAAACTGGATCCTTTCCTTACTCCTTATACGAAAATTAATTCAAGATGGATTAGAGACTTAAATGTTAGACCTAATACCATAAAAACCCTAGAAGAAAACCTAGGTAATACCATTCAGGACATAGGCATGGGCAAGGACTTCATGTCTAAAACACCAAAAGCAACAGCAACAAAAGCCAAAATTGACAAATGGGATCTAATTAAACTCAAGAGCTTCTGCACAGCAAAAGAAACTACCATCAGAGTGAACAGGCAACCTACAGAATGGGAGAAAATGTTTGCAATCTACTCATCTGACAAAGGGCTAATATCCAGAACCTACAAAGAACTCAAACAAATTTACAAGAAAAAAACAATCCCATCAAAAAGTGGGCAAAGGATATGAACAGACATTTCTCAAAAGAAGACATTCATACAGCCGACACATGAAAAAATGCTCATCATCACTGGCCATCAGAGAAATGCAAATCAAAACCACAATGAGATACCATCTCACACCAGTTAGAATGGCAATCATTAAAAAGTCAGGAAACAACAGGTGCTGGAGAGGATGTGGAGAAATAGGAACACTTTTACACTGTTGGTGGGATTGTAAACTAGTTCAACCATTATGGAAAACAGTATGGCGATTCCTCAAGGATCTAGAACTAGAAGTACCGTATGACCCAGCCATCCCATTACTGGGTATATACCCAAAGGATTATAAATCATGCTGCTATAAAGACACATGCACACGTATGTTTATTGCAGCACTATTCACAATAGCAAAGACTTGGAATCAACCCAAATGTCCATCAGTGACAGACTGGATTAAGAAAATGTGGCACATATACACCATGGAATACTATGCGGCCATAAAAAAGGATGAGTTTGTGTCCTTTGTAGGGACATGGATGCAGCTGGAAACCATCATTCTCAGCAAACTATCGCAAGAACAGAAAACCAAACACTGCATGTTCTCACTCATAGATGGGAACTGAACAATGAGAACACTTGGACTCGGGAAGGGGAACGTCACACACCGGGGCCTATTATGGGGAGGGGGGAGGGGGGAGAGATTGCATTGGGAGTTATACCTGATGTAAATGATGAGTTGATGGGTGCTGACGAGTTAATGGGTGCAGCACACCAACATGGCACAAGTATACATACGTAACAAACCTGCACGTTATGCACATGTACCCTAGAACTTAAAGTATAATTTAAAAAAAAAAAAAGTGACTGAGGCTGAGTCGGGTGGCTCACACCTGTCATCCCAGCACTTTGGGAGGCCGAGGCAGCTGGACCACGAGGTCAGGAGATCGAGACCATCCTGTCTAACACGGTGAAACCCCGTCTCTACTAAAAATACAAAAAATTAGCCAGGTGTGATGGCGGGTGCCTATAGTTCCAGCTTCTCGGGAGCCTGAGGCAGGAGAATGGCGTAAGTAAACCCAGGAGGCGGAGCTTGCAGTGAGCCTAGATCACGCCACTGCACCCCAGCCTGGGTAACAAAGAGAGACTCTGTCTCAAAAAAAAAAGTGACTGAAAGCAGGGCCTTTGGGGGAGTAGGTGGGGGACTACAGAAGGGATAGCATTAGGAGAAATACCTAATGTAGATGACGGGTTGATGGGTGCAGCAAACCACCATGGCATGTGTATACCTATGGAACAAAACTGCACATTCTGCACATGTATCCTCAGAACTTAAGGTATAATAATAAAAAAGGTGTAATAATAAGAAAGATTGAATTTGGAAAGTCCAGCTATATGTTGGTTATGAAAAGCACACCTAAGGAACATTGAGAGATTGAAAATAAAAGAATGGATAAAATACATGGCTGGCAAAGACTAACCAAAAGAATGCCAGTGTGGGTGTATTAATATCAGAGGATGGCCTTTAAAGGAAAAGTCTTAGGGATAAGAAAGTAAAAGCCTTTATTACCATTGGTAATAAAGAAGCGACTCACAGGAACGATTCTGAACTTGTTTATGCACCTGCTCACATAAGGCTGAACTGTAACAATTAAAAGAGGAACTTGACAAATCCACTAGGATAGTGGGAGGTTTCCACACACTTCTCCTAATCACAGAGGAAAAACTAGTAAGACTACTGAGGATTTAACCAGTCAACAAGGCTGATCTAATGATCCCTTAACACTGCACCGACCCATTAGAGAATTCACCATCCTTTCCAACAGCCATGGCTCATCTCCAACGTAGGACCGTGTACGTCATAAAGCCAGTCTCAACTAACTTCAAAAAATCAGTATCACACAGACGACTGTTTGATGACAGTATCATTACATAGAAATCAGAAACAAAAAGATAACTAACATACTTTTTTTTTTTTTTTTTTTTTTTTTTGAGACGGAGTCTCGCTCTGTGCCCCAGGCTGGAGTGCAGTGGTGCAATTTCGGCTCACTGAAAGCTCCGCCTCCCAGGTTCACGCCATTCTCCTGCCTCAGCCTCCCGAGTAGCTGGGACTACAGGCGCCCGCCACCGCGCCCGGCTAATTTTTTGTATTTTTAGTAGAGACGGGATTTCACCGTGTTAGCCAGGATGGTCTCGATCTCCTGACCTTGTGATCCGCCCGCCTCGGCCTCCCAAAGTGCTGGGATTACAGGCATGAGCCACCGCGCCCGGCCGATAACTAACATACTTCTAAGCCACAGGTCAAAGAGGAAATTATAATGAGGTTATTTAAAAAATTAGAATTGTCAAGATAATGGACATACCACCGATTAAACCTAGTGGTTTTTAGAAGGGACACTGTGTCCTCACATACTAATATTCTCTAAAAAGTGAATGAGCCATAAGGAAGTGTGCAGATTAAATGTAAGCCATGTTACTGAGGAGTTTGCAGAGGGCAGAGGAGAGCCCAGGAGAGGCTAGCTCCACTGGAGGTGTCGGCCAATGTCGGGGTAGCGGGCAGGGAAGCGGTGAGGTCAGAAGGAGGAGGTGGGATGTGGGGCCTGCCCGTCAACACCATCCTCCCCTCCTGATGGGCTGGTAGTCAGCAGTTTACCCCGCTGTGGAACACTCACTGCAGTTGTTTCTTACGGGAGACAGGCTCAACATCTTGCCCTAAAGCCTCATCTAGTTATGGAATAAGACAGTCAGGAAGTGCCAGGCCTGTGGCCAAATAGAGCCTGCCTGCTTCAGACTTTCAAATGTAACCCACTCCCATCCCTGTAAAAACCCTGAGCCTCCGCAGAAAGAATACTTGTTTGCTCCAGATTCCAGCCCCAGGCCATTCCCAGGACATAACCCTGGACTTACATTCACTTTATGCTGAGAAATTATGTGGGGATCACTCCTGAATCAACTCAGGAAGAAAGTCTGTCTTTATAAGATTAGAATCTAATATTCAGTCAAATCAAATGTGGTTTTTAATGTACTCATTGAATTTCAGTATCTGTACACTTCAGTTAATCAAACTTGCTCTTCCAATGCAGCTGTTCAGACTGCACCAGCTCTGTCACCTGGAAGAGTTACCTTAGACTTTTTTTCCCCCCAAAGGCTTTTGTTTTCATTGAGACTGAGGGAGGCCTCTTGCCAAAATACCTGGCACTCAGACAAAGGCTGGACCCTCCACCCAGCGCAAGACGCCAGCCCCTGCCTCACAGGTAGTGTCCTGGGCAGTGATGCTGGGCAGGGAGGGCAGAAACGAGCCGACTGGCATTCTAGTCGCCAGGGTCCTGATCGTTAGTCACTTGGGACTTGGGACCTGGGATTCTCTGTGTCTGCGCATGTAAGCAGTGATGCCTACATGAGTCTGGAAGGTGACACCAAGCTATGTCGATGCTGAGGATGGCTCCAGTGTCCCTTAGATGAGTTCTTGGTGTCTTAGCCAGTTTGGTGAGATGAGGGGCCGCGGGTGCCCTGCAGGCCAGGCGTCACTGAGCTGAACACCCTGCCCAGCCTTAGCAACCTTCTCAGTTCAATGGTTAATGACAGCACCCACTTGCAGTTGCACAGTTTTCTGTGCTTGTCCGGGCGTGCTCTGGTCCTCTCCTTGCCGTGGGAGGTAGGCATGCTGAAAGCGTCTGGCCCTGCCATACAGTCGGGGCGCCTGGCCCCACGGAGGCAGCGGCCGGAGACAGTTCCTGCAACAGACCCCTGGTTCCTTCACTTCTCTCCTCTGGGACGTCCTGTAACCACCACACAGCCCTCCTTCCCAAATGGTTTGATTTTTAATGTTTCCTTTTCTATTCCGAACGCCTTCTGCTTTGCAACTTACTTGAAACTGCAGGATCATGTTATTCCTCATGTCCTACCCTGCCCCTTAAGAGCCTCACACAGCACTGGCTTTGGGTGTGTGTTTGTTTTCCTTCTCTCAGTTAAGAATTAAAAGCAATTTTACTTTGAGAACGCTCTTATGACAAGTCCTGGGAAACCATGCCTGGGAGGGGCCGGTGGGGCGAATGGCTTCTGTACAAAGCTTATGTCAAGTAGCCTTCCTAAGAAATGGGGTTGAGTGCTTGGCCAGCTCTGGGCCTAGGGGAGCTTTGGGGAGTTTGTGCATCGATTGGTGTGCACAGCAGTTGGTCAGAGTTCAAGTCATTGTATGCACTGAGACATGCTACAGCCATGATGCCTAAGGGAAGGAAGCCACACCCAAAAGAACATGCAATAGTCCCCCCTCATCCAAGGTTTCAGTTACCTGAGGTCAACTGTAGTCCGAAAATAGGTGAGTACAGTGCAATAAGATATTTTGAGAAAGACCACTTCACATAACTTTTGTTACAGTCTATTGTTAGAATTGTTCTATTTTGTTAATTTTTTACTGTGCCTGATTTGTAGCTTATACTTTGTCACAGGTATGCATGTAGAGGAAGAAACAATACAGATAGGGTTCGGTACTCGGGGGCAGTGGTTCAGGCATCCGCTGGGGGTCTTGGAACATATCCCCTGTGGATAAGGGTGGCTACTGTGTAATTTGTTTATTTGAAACTCCAGAAAAGACAAAACAAGACTGTGTGGCAGAAAGCAGGTCATTGTGAGGAGTTGGAGGGAAGCAGGGATTGACTGGGGAGGGCAGGGGCTTTTTGGGGAAATGGCAACAGTCTAGATTTTTATCATGATGGTAGTTACAGGAATGTACACAGTTTTCAAATCTCATAGATCTGTGCGTTTTAAATGGATGCTTGAAAATGTATATCTCAATAAGTAGTTTAAGAAATGTGTAACGAGAGAGGGAAATACTTGCAGTTCTCTATTTTTCTTCTTGTCTTCAAAGCTTTATAACATCCCAAAATGTGTTTGCAACTTCAATCATTCTCGTTTTTGTTGTTGCCGTTCTTTTTGGGGTTTTTTTGCTCTAACAAACCAAACTCAGAAAACACTTCTTCAATGCAAGGGCATCGACTTTAAACCAGTTGGTTACAGAAGAACAAACAATGCAAACATATTAATTTGTTTCTTCTTGCTGAAAATGTTAGAGGTATGCTTTTCGCCATGACTTATGCAACGTATTTATACCTACATAAACCCACATGCGCGTTGGTCCTGTTCTGATTTTTAATGGGGTTGTTTTAAGAATGTGCTGCCTTTTCTCCCTGCTGATTGGGTTTGGCCTCATCACTTGTTTTCCGTGTTGATAAAAGGCAACCCTTCATACTTACCTCCTTTCCTAGGGGCACCTGGGGAACTGACGAGCCGTTTCTGAGCCTTCCTCCTTCTGGCCAAGGCAGGCACGGTGTAAACATGTGCACAGATGTCCTCAGGCCTTGTCTCTGACTCCTCTCTTCTTGCCCTCCCAGACTCCAGAGCCAGGTGCACACCTGCCAGGTGAAGGTGAGATTGAAGATAACCAGCTCCCCACATCCCCTGCAGAACAAGTGGAGCAGGGATGGAGCCGGCAGACAGACTGCGATGATTCTGAAACACTGTCCCAGCAGAGTGAAACTGGATCAGACACAAACACTGACCCCTTTGAAAGTGCCTCCGACACAGAGTCCTTGTCTGGGGACCTCCCGAGGGGAGTCTTCCACCCTCTGAGAGGTACCCCTGTAGACATAGAAGTGCCTTGGGAATACCCTGATGTCTCAGCAACTGGACCCCCTCAAGAGCAGCATTTGACCAGTGTTCCTGGGCTTCATGCAAAGGAAGAACTCGATTTGTCCCCTGGCTTAAAGGACGACTCTTGCAAAAATGGGTGGCGAGCCTTTGCCACCGTTGCTGGAGAACAGGAGGCAGGACACCTCTGGGACTGCGCGACGAGCCTGGAGCGAGAGGCTTTGCTGGCAGGGGCTCCCCGACACACAGGGTGCTGCTTACAGAGGGCCACAGACAGCAGCGGTCCGGAGCCAGAACGGGGGGTGGCTATTCAAGACCTCAGAGGGCTCTCCGCTGTCTCTCTTCAGAAATCCAGGTCTGAGGGCTATCTGGGCATCCCAGTGGTCTGGCCCTTCCTTCTCTGGTGCTGTGAACTGGGTCGCAGTTGGCCACATATCCACAACAGGGCCAGGGCACTTGTGCCACTTAGCAGAGACCCAGTGGACAGCACAGCCCCTCTGGGGACCGGGACAAAGAGGGAAAGTACTCTAAGCCTTGCAGGGGGCACAGAACTGCTCTGGTCCCAGCCCCACTTGGATGTTCCCTGCCGGCCTCCTTTGAGAACATCTTGCCTTCTACACACCAAGCGTCATCATAGTGCTCCAGAAACTCTTGGTGACAAGAATAGGGCATCCCCCATACACGACTGTGGGCACATGAGGGCACCGGTCAGGGCCCATTCCATAGCAGGGTTTTCCTCAGAGTGCCTCGAGGATCCCATGGGACCGAATGTTGTGAAGTCTGGCACCCGTGTGAAGGAAGGGGAAGAAAATAAACGAGATCCAAGAACACAAAACGCCCTTTCCCCTACACCCACCCCGGTCGCTGGCCCGCTTCCTGCTTTTCAAAGTGGGGCTCCGCATCTGCAGGGTCCCTGCAAGCCCAATGGGTTTCGCTTGCAAAGGGCCTTTCAGGACACTCCTTCTGCAGATCTCCTGGGGGAAAACCAGTTAAGACAGGAATCCAGGTCATGTCTGGTGGCTTCATGCCTCACGTCAGAGTTAGTGAAGCTCAGTGCGGAGGAAGTGCCTGAGCCCGCTGAGTACAAGTCGGAGCAAAGCCCAGAAAGCAGAACCCAGGAACCCCAAGGCACCCAACTCGCACCAAGAGCTGCTGATGAGAGACAGACACAGAAGCACCTCTGGGGCATTTCTGTCGAGGCAGGAAACCAAACCAGTAATTTCACATCAAAGTATGTGCTCGGCGTGGAAAGCAAGCCACCTACCAGGGCCAAGTTCCCACGGCAGCCTAGCAGTCAGGGGACCCAGGTGTGGAGTGGAGACTCGATGGGCTGCTTGGAAGTGAGTGACAGTTCAGATGCCCCTGAGACCACCCAGAAATCAAGCGCAATAGACACTTCAAAGGCAGCCGAAGAGGCCATGGTTCTAGACCCCAATTTCAGGGAAAAAGCTTTGCAAGGTCTTTCAGGATTCAAGGCAGCCACGGTGTCTCACTGTGGCCCTGGGGCTGAGGAGGGCGAACAGGGGCCTGGCGGTGCCGTGGGCCGGCAGCTGGACCCCAAAGCAGGCGGTGAAGCCTCCAGGGACAGGGACGCCCTCATCATTGTGGCTGTGGAGCAGAAAGGTCTTCAGGCCGCCAGGAGCAATGTGGGGCCTGTTCCAGAAGCACTGCCCCCTCACTTTCCTGAGGAAAGACCGGAATCTCCCCCGAGCACTGGCGAGACCGCCTGTGAGTCTCCCGCTACGGGGAAAACACCAGCCGGTAATGGGTGTGAGCTGCCGGCAGCCCCCGTACAGGGAGCTGGTGATGGGGCGCTTCAGCCCGTGGCCCAGGCCGCAGAGCTCGGGAGCGTGCTGGTTCCCCGAGCTGCTTCGGAGGAGAAGCCGAGCACAGCGGCGCCCCCGGGAGAGACACTGCGTGGGGAGAGCCAGAGCCCCGGGGCCGGCGAGCGTGGCGCCCGGGAGGCCCCGGAGGGCGGCGCTGCAGCAGCCCCGGGCCAGCGCCCCCGCATCCCCGCCTTGGAGCCGCCCCAGCCGCCACGCGGGCTCCGCAAGGCCGTGCAGGAACCTAGGAAGCGCCCGACGTTTTCCAAGGTGACCTCCTTCACGAGGGGCAGGCCCTTGGCCACTGAGAGCCCAGGAGGGGACCCGGCCCCGACCACCGAGGGCCGCGGCGGGGGTTCTTCAGGCCCCGAGGGGCTCCCCCAGGAGAATCCGCCCCGGGCGGCCCGCTGGGACGCGCCGCCTCTGCACCACGGGGACGCCAGCGCCTGGCCCGAGTTTGCCCCGCAGGCTGCAGGTGACGGGACCGCAGGGCCGGCAGGGACCGGGCACATGGGGACCGCAGGGGACCTTGGTAGGCGAGGGCCTTCCTCCGAGAGCTGCAACGCAAAGAGACTCAAAACAACCGAGAAAAAGCTCAGGGCAAGGTTGGCCTTGGCTCATAAGACCTTTTCAAGCTTTTTTGAGTCAATCGTTGTAGAGAAAGAGAACACCCAGGAACGTTCCCCAGGTTCTCCCAAGGGCGAGAAGGAGAAGAGCAGGCAGCGCCAGGGTTCCTGGCGGGCCTTTCTGAAAAGCAAAGACACCGAAAGCCCCAAAAAGCCCGCCCTAGTGAGACCGCTGCTAGGACCCGGAATTCTTTCCCCGGCAGAGACCGACAGCCACTGTGAGGAACGGGCGGGGGACAAAGAGGGCTATGTTTTTAGCGATCACTGGGCACCCCCACTTGCCCCCACACCTTTGCCCCCCAGTTTAGTTTCTCCAGAACGCAGGAGGAAAAGTGAACCGACCATCAGGTGCCCAGCCGCCCAGGAAGGCGGTAGGCACCTCCCTTCAGGTATCTTTCCTGAAAAGTCCTGGCTGGTGTCCCCCGGCAGCCCTCGGGCCCAGCAGGCTGGCATCGCGCACACCCTGCCTTCCAGCTCTGCCTGCTGCCTGGCGTATGAAAACCCCGGGACGCCCTGCAGACCCACGAGCCCCAAGCCCCTGAGTCCCAGGCCTAATGCTCAGCGGACGGGTCCCCACTACCCCGGGAGGGGTAGCGCCGTCTCCATGGTTTCTCTTGGAAGCTACAGCTACGTGGACAGCAGTTCAGGGGACCCTGAAAGACCCAAGATTCCCAAGGGCCGGACCAGTCTCCTGCTTTCTCTGCAGACGCTAAACCAGGACGAGCAGAAGGAAGAGGGCAGGGAAGGAGGCCCGGGTCCACGCGGCTTGGGCACAGCGCCCTGGCTCAGGGACCTTCCTAGGAATGAGGTGAGTATCTGAATCGCACCAACCCTTTCCTGACCTCCTCAGGCAAGAGGAGGAGGGGAGCAGGCGGGAATCTTCCTAAGTGAGGGGAGATTCAAGTAGGAAGGCCAGGCCAAAATTGCCCCCATTACACTCCCAGCCCCCCCAACCGCCCCCTCCCCTAGTGAACACAGCGTGTGACCAGCTTCTTGAACGTTACCAAGCTAACAAGCCGGAATTGGCATTTCATCATTTTGTGTTTTTCTTTAATTTCAAGCCGTTTGAATTTTCTTTTGTATGAACTGCCGGCTCCCTAGGTACTGCCCATTTTCTTTTCTTTTCTTTCTTTCTTTCTTTCTTTTTTTTTTTTTTTTTTTTTTGAGATGGAGTCTAGCCCTGTCGCCAAGGCTGGAGTGCAGTCGCTCCATCTCGGCTCACTGTAACCTCTGCCTCCTGGGTTCAAGCAATTCTCTGCCTCAGCCTCAGGAGTAGCTTGGATTACAGGCGCCTGCCACCACGCCCGGCTGATTTTTGTATTTTTAGTAGAGACAGGGTTTCACCATCTTGGCCAGGCTGGTCTTGAACTCCTGACCTCGTGATCCACCCGCCTCATCCGGCACTGACCATTTTCTACTGAATGGTCTGTGTAGGCTTTTGTGTTAAACCTAGTCCTTCTCCACTGTGGCATTTAAAAAAATTCCCCATGTTGTCTTCTAGTACTTTAATGGCTTCTATTTTATCGTACTTAGAATTTGATCCAGCTGAACTTATTTCGTATAAAGAGACAGGAATTGTTGGTGCTTCTGAAATGTTTAGTGCAGTAAGATGGTCTCTTCCCCAAAGTGACCGCTTCTGTCCGGGATAGGTTAGCAGGGTCAGGCACAGGAAGGAGCAGACAAGAGTGGAATTTCTCATCCCAGCTGCCCTTGGAATGAGGGAGCTTTTCTGGAAATTCCAGAAAGAGAGTGCCCTGGAGACTGCGAAAAGTAAAAAGTAAGGCTCCCTTCGCTTCTTTACACCAAGAGATGTCACCTCTCCCATGCGGCCAGAGCCGGGGAGCACAGGCCACAGCGGCCCCACGCGGTGGTGCGGTGGCCTCTCGGGCGCTCCCCTCCGCCTGCAGGCAGATGTCAGCCACCCCCGGGCTCATGGGCTGCACGGCTGGGAAGGCTACATAGGAGGTGCTGGCAGAGCGCCTCCAGGCCAGGCTAAGAGGGGCGGAGCTGGGCGAGAAGGGGTTTCCCAGCAGAGCATCCGACAAAGCTGAGTGGACAGCATACATTCAAATAGGATCACTACCAGCAGGAAACGGCTTCACCTCCTCAACCTGTTTCTGCATCTGTATGCTGTTAAACATGAAAGGACTTTTTTGTTTTGTTTTGTTTTGTTTTTTGGGGGGTCCTTGTTTTCGTTACTGTTACTACTAAAGTTTAAAAACAAAGCCAAACAATACAGATGTAGAAAGGAAAAGGCCTCTCCCCAAAACCCCCGCTAATCCCACTCCATGCAAGGAAACACTGCCGTATACTAAGGTGTCTCATCTTTCATTGTGTTCTTACACAGGGTTTATGGGGCAGTTTGGGGAGAGGGAGTTACACCGCGTGGTCAGACATACACATTGCTCTGCGCCTTTCTTGCTTGTTTAATACGGCAGGTACAGCCCTCCGGGGCCTCATATTCGTGGCTGTGTTTGGAAGTTGCGTAATAGTTCAGAGTAGGACCATGCCGTATTTCCTTTAACGGTTCTTCTACTGATTGGCGCTGAGGTAATCTGTAGTTTGGGATCTTTATAAATAATGCTGCGGCAGCACCCTGGAGCACGTGTCCTTAGATATCGATGCTTTTATTTCTGTCAGATATAAAAGTGGGATTGCACAAAGGGTAGGGGTATTTTAATAGCTTCCAGATTACTTCTGAAATGACTGGCGATCGACGCTCAACAGCAGTATCTGAGTGCCCATTTTCTCACACCCCTGCAACTTCGTTGCTTATTGCCCTTTTATATTTTCGATCACCTGAAAATACATAGAGAGCTTGATTTAAAAGTAAAAAGACATTTTAGTGTTAGGCAACTCAGAGTTAAATCAAGTAGTCAAAAGAAGATTTTACAGTATTTGAATTAACAAGCCTGATTTAATGGTGATATAAGCCAGGCGCGGTGGCTCACACCTGTAATCTCAGCACTTTGGGAGGCCAAAGTAAGCAGATCACCTGAGGTCAGGAGTTCAACACCAGCCTGGCCAACATGGTGAAACCCCGTCTCTACTAAAAATACAAAAATTAGCTGTGCCTGGTGGTGGGTGCCTGTAATCCCAGCTACTTGGGAGGCTAAGGCAGGAGAATCACTTGAATCCGGGAGGCAAAGGTTGCAGTGAGCCGTGCCACTGCACTCCAGCCTGGGCAACAAAGCAAGACTCCATCTCAAAAAAAAAAAAAAAAAAGTGATATATACATATATGTCCGTGTATACACACTGTATAGACATGCACACACATACATGGTGCAGAAGCACATACTGGAAGGCAGATATTCCTGGAAATGGTCCCTGTGCTCACTTGGCATTGTGCATGGGATGGAGCAGGTGCATTGGGCCTCAGGCACACACCTGGACAGCCTGCTTGGTTTGTTGGGTTTTGTGTGTGTGTGTGTGTGTGTGTGCCTTTCTGTTTGTTTTTTGTTTATTTGGTTTGATTCAGGGTCTTGCTGTGTCTCCCAGGCTGGAATGTGGTGACAAGATCACAGCTCACTCAGTCTGGATCTCCCAGGCTCAAGCAATCTTCCTGCCTCAGCCTCCCAAGTTGCTGAGCCCCCAGACATGTGCCACCACACCCAGATAATTTTTTAATTTTTTGTAGTGATGGAGTCTCACCTTGTTGCCCCGGTTGGGTTTTAACAAACAGTGATTGAGATGATAAGTAGAAAGTATCCAGCAAAGGGCCAGGCGTGAAGCGGGTGTCCGATAAATTGAGCTCCTATTCCTCTTTCCGTTTCACTCCTTACTGGAGAAGAGGAAGGCCTAGTACACTGCGCATCAGACCACAGACAGAACAGCAGGTACATAGGGAACGGGAAGGGAAGCAAAGCTGGGAAAGCTCCCTGTGTCTGGTAGAACCCTGGATGGTGGTGGAATATGAAACTCCCCGTGTAGAAATGACTGCGCCATCTTGTGGGCATTCCTGGGAGAGCAGGATCTGATGATCAGAGTAATTTGCAAGAAAGTCAGTTATTCCCACTTCTTCCCTGCACAACGGTATTAAGGAGCAGCAGGTCTCTTATCCCAATCTTTTAAAACAACCATTCTTAATATTTTGTTTACTTCTAGATTTCTTCCACAAACAAGTTTTATATATTTAACATGGCTGTGACATTATCGTGTATAGAGATCTCAATTTTTTGTGATTTTACATCCTGCAGTTTCTTTAAAGCTTTTCAAGGTCGAGAAATAGAGACCTCTTACAGAACAGCATAATGCATAAACGTGTAGCTATATATTGTCAACACACACCGGATGACCTCCACCAGGTCATGAAACACCACATCCCCCACCCTGCCCCCTTCTGCCACCTCCCTTCCTCCTCCCTGCCCTACCCACTATGCCCCATCTCATGGTGTTCATTTGCATTTCATTATCGTGTTACTACTTTATTACCATGGGTGTGGGGGCTTGCCCGTTTTGAGGTTTATATAATCAAAACCTTACACATTCCTTTAAACCTTACTCAGTCTATTTGGTGTCTGCCTTCCCCTGCTCTAATTAAGAATCATCCTGTGGACTGGGTGCGGTGGCTCACGCCTGTCATCCCAGCACTTTGGGAGGCCAAGGCCAGCGGATCACGAGGTCAGGAGATCGAGACCATCCTGGCTAACACGGTGAAATCCCATCTCTACTGAAAATACAAAAAATTAGCCGGGCCTGGTGGCGGGTGCCTGTGGTCCCAGCTGAGGCAGGAGAATGGCGGGAACCCAGGAGGCAGAGCTTGCAGTGAGCCGAGATCACGCCACTGTACTCCAGCCTGGGCGACAGAGCAAGACTCCGTCTCAAAAAACAAAAAACAGGAAACCTCCTGTGCTACGAACCTACAGCTCTCTCATCATGATGCTGAGTTGCTCTGAATCATCGGAACACACTGTCTTTCTCAGTCAGCTGCTGGTGGACTTGGGGGTTGTGCCCAGTTTCAGGCTGCTGTGAAGATTTGGGTCAGGGGCCTGCTGCACGTGCATGTGTATTTCTGTGGGGTGCATTTTAGGGGTGTCCTTGGGGGAGGCATATCTTTAGTCTTACTAAATACTCAAATTATTTTTCCAAAGTGATTGCATCAGATTACACTCTCTCATTAGGAGTGTCCTTTGCTCTGTCTTCTCATTCACATTTGGTTGATACTGTCAGCCTTTTTAATTGCAGCCATTCTGCTAGGTGTGTAGCAGAATCTCACTGTGACTTTTAGTTTTCATTTTCCTGATGTCTGAAGAGGCTAGGGAACTTTAGTTTTTGTTTTTGTTTTTTGAGACCGAGTCCCCCTCTGTCACCCAGGCTGGAGTGCAGTGGTGTGATCTCAGCTCACTGTAACCTCTGCCTCCTGGGTTCAAGCGATTCTCCTGCCTCAGCCTCCCGAGTAGCTGGGACTATAGGCACCCGCCACCATGCTCAGCTAATTTTTGCATTTTTAGTAGAGATGGGGTTTCATCATGTTGGTTAGGCTGGTCTCGAACTCCTGAGGTCGAGTGATCCACCCACCTCGGTCTCCCAAAGTGCTGGGATTACAGGCATGAGCCACTGCACCTGGCCTAAGGAACATTTTATGTGCTCTTTGACACTCTGGATACCCTTGTCAAACTAAAATAATCAAAAAGGTCGGAATCTAGTTTAAAAAGAGTTTATTCAGGCCAGGCACAGTGGCTCAAGCCTGTAATCCCAGCACTTTGGGAGGCCAAGGCAGGGGGATCACCTGAGGTCAGGAGTTTGAGACCAGGCTGACCAACATGGAGAAACCCCATCTCTACTAAAAATACAAAAGTCAGCCTGGTATGGCCTGTAATCCCAGCTACTTGGGAGGCTGAGGCAGGAGAATCGCTTGGACCAGGGAGATGGAGGTTGCGGTGAGCCGAGATTGTGCCATTGCACCCCAGCCTGGGCAACAAGAGTGAAACTCTGTCTCAAAAAAAAAAAAAAAAAAGAGTTTATTCAGCACAGAAGTTGAGGACTGCAGCCCGGGACATACTTCCAAGTTGCCTTGGAGAGTGCTCCAGAGAACAAAAGAGAAGCTCAAATTTTTTAAAGAAAAGAAGGAGGAATCAGGAGAGGGAGTGAGTACAAAGGTTGTTTATTAGGAATTCTCACTGGTTTATGGAAGTAACCCTGGCTGGTGACTGGCTATACCTTGTTGAACTATAAGGTATGTGGCATTTTATGGCTACTTGGAGTGAGTTAGTCTACAGTCCACATAGCAAGTGGCTCTAAGAGGTAGCTATTTAGCTGAAGGGGGAGTGAGATATTACGTCTTAAATGCCTTTTGGGTTTGGGCCTGATAATTTAAAGGGCTCACATTCCTCAGATAATTTTTTTTCTTACTCTCTTGTGGGACATGTCTCTCCTAGTCTGTTGTCCATTTGTTTTGGGGTTGTCTTTCTCTTACTGATTCTGGATAGAATTGCATTGTTGGTTAATATGCCACAAATATTTCCCATTTCATGTGGCTTGTCTTTTCCCTCTTTAATGGTATCTTTATTTATTTATTTATTTATTTTGAGATGGAGTCTTGCCCTGTTGCCCAGGCTGGAGTGCAGTGGCACGATCTTGGCTCACTGCAACTTCCACTTCCCGGGTTCAAGCAATTCTCCCACCTCAGCCTCCCAAGTAGCTGGGACTACAGGCACAAGCCACCACGCCCAGCTAATTTTTGTATTTTTAGTAGAGACGGGTTTTGCCATATTGGCCAGGGTAGTCTCAAACTTGTGAGCTCAAGTGATCCACCCACCTCAGCCTCCCAAAGTGTTGGGATTACAGGTGTGAGCCATCGCACCTGGCCATAATGATATCTTTTGATGAACAGAAATTCTCAATTTTAATGTTGTCAAGTGTATCCATCTTTTCTCTACCCCAAGGTCATGAAGAGCATCCTTTAAATTACCTTCTTAAAAACTTTCACGGTCTTGCTTATGACATGTTGGTCTCTGAGATGCCTATAACTGGCATTTGGGTTCCATTCGTCTATTTGTCCATCCTTCTACTGACGCAGTATCCTAATCGCTGTAGCTGTACAGTAAGCATTGCTGACCAGTCTACCAGTTCCTCTCACGTGGTCATCAAATCGATAAACTGAGCTCACTGAGTGCCACTTGTGGGCAGGCAATGCTCTGGATGCAGCAGACACTGTACTGAATAATACAGCAGGATGTCCGTCCTCACAAGAGGACAGCATGCGGCAGTCAATAAATTAGTGAGCAAGTAAGATGATTTCAGATAAAAGGAAATGGGAAAGAGAGTTGAGAGGTTTGATGGAGGGGCACCCTTGGCTTGGAGATTTTGGGTCTGACATTTGAACCAAGTCTCGAGTGATGAGGAAGCCGTAGAGCCCTGTAAGGTCCAGCCTCATATGTTAGTAACATGGAGGAATCCCCTCGGTGTTGCCATCCCCATTGGTGCCTGACGCTTTAGCTGCAGTCTTGATAGGATTGTTTTCCTCATCTGTAGATGCTGTAGAATTTAACCCTCCACAGTGTCACCTCCCACCTGTGAGACCATGGCATATTTCTTTTTTTTTTTTTTTTGAGACTGAGTCTCACACTGTCATGGGTAGTGGTGTGATCTTGGCTCACTGCAACTCCCACCTCCCGGGTTCAAGTGATTCTCCTGCCTCAGCCTCCCAAGTAGCTGGGATTACAGGCACCTGCCACCACACCCAGCTAATTTTTTGTAATTTTAGTAGAGATGGGGTTTCACTATGTTGGCCAGGCTGGTCTCGAACTCCTGACCTTGTGATCCGCTCCGACAGTGGGGTATTTCTGTGTGTGTGTGTGTGTGATGCAGACCAGCATGAGGCAGTCCTCTGGAGCTGTTTGCATTTAGAGATTTCTTTCCTCTGGGATTTCAGGTTTGGGGGCAGAGAACCTTTGATTCCAGAGGAAGCAGGCTCCAGCGTCTGCTGAAGGCATGCATACAGGATCATGCCCCTGGCTGAAGGGGCTTAGGAAGGACACCAAGACTGAGAGAGAGCAGGACAGAAATAGTTGTGGCTGGGCAAGAGGAATGAGAGGAGACTGGAAATTCAGAACTCCTGTGGGTGTCTTAATACCCACTCTAACCTGACCGTGAGCCTTGGAGTAAGACCATACTGGGACCCAGTTTCCTTGTCTGTCAAGGATTGGACCAGGTGATTTCCTAGGTCTCTGCTGGGTGTAATATCCTCTTTATGGAATGAATGCTGGATAGCTTTCCTGTCCACCAGCCACAGCCTTTCTAACTTTGGTGGCAAGATTCCAACATACTGTTTCTGCTTAGGAGTTCTAAGTGTGTGTGTGTGTGTGTGTGTGTGTGTGTGTGTGTGTGAGAGAGAGAGAGAGAGAGAATGAATATTTTCTAGCCTTTAAAATCTGTTTATAATCTGAAATTTATATGGAGAGATACATGCCCTAAAATAGTTAAAACAACTTTGAGAAAGATAAATCAAGTGAGGGGAATCAATATTTGATATTAATTCATACTTATTACCTGAAGTAATCAAGACCATGTAGTATTGGGGGAGGGAAAATTACATAGAGTAATGGAAAAGAATAGAGAACACAGAAATAGACCCACACAAATATACCCGCCAATTTTAAGGTGCAAAAGCAATTCAATGGATAGTCTTTTAGACAAACAATGCTGGAGCATTTGGACATCCAAAGCAAAAAAAAAGGAAAATTTTAACCTAAATCTCACAGTTTATTTAAAAATTAATGCAAGAACTTCCTTTAGCCATTCTTTAAGGGTAGCTCTGTAGGCAATAAATTCTCTCATTCTTCCTTTCTTTGAGAAGGTCTCAATTTTCCCTTCATTACTGAAGAATATGTTCACTTGATAAAAGATTCTAAGTTAATAGTTATTTTCTTGAAAAGTGACACTTGAAAAGTTTTATGTCACTTCTTTCTGGCCTTCAGGTGTCTGATGCCTTTTAAAGTGTTTTTCTCTTATAAAGAAGGTGTCTTTTTTCCCTCTCACTGCTCTCAATAATTTTTATTTGTCCTTAGATTTCAGAAGTTTGCTTATGCTTCTTCTCCATGTGGATTACTTTGGATTTATACTATGTGGACTTTGCACAGCTTCTTAAATCTATGAGTTTATATCTTTGACCAAATTTAGGAAATTCTGAGCATCACTTCTTTAAATACTTTTTTACCCCAACCCACTTTCTCCTCTCTCTTTTGGACTCCATTATCTAGTGTTTGATCTTTCTTTGCAGTCTCACAGGTCTATGATGCTATGTTTGGTTTTCTTTCTTTCTTCAGTCTGTTTTCTCTCTGTTGTTCAGATTGTATAATTCTGTTTCTTCCATCTACTGGTTTTCACTGATCCTCTTATCCTCTCCATTCTCCTGTAAGCCCATCCACTGAACTTTTTATTTCAGTTATATTTTTCAATTCTGTAATTTCCACTTAGATATTCTTTATATATTATATTTCTTTGCTAAGATTTCCCATTTTCTGAGCTGTTCTATTTTTCATTTGTTTCAAGAGTGTTTGTATTGCTTATTGAAGCATTTTTATGATAGCTGCTTTAAAATCTTTGTTTGATAATTCCTGCACCTTGTGTCTTCTCACTGCTGGTGTCTGTTGACTCTCTTTTTTATTCAAGTTGAGATTTTCCCTGTTCTTGTTATGATTAATGAGTTTCTATTTTATTCTGGGTATTTTGGGGAGTGCATTTTGAGTCTTTGTATCTTATTTAAATCTTGTTTTGGAAAACCACCTCTGACTCCACTCTGATGTGGTAAGGTGGGCACTACCTCGTTACGGCCAGGTTTGGGTGAAACGCTACATTCCTTTATTGGCCTCTATTGACACTTTATGCAAGGGTGGGTGTTTCATTTACTAATGGGCGGGGATGAGAGTTAAGATTTTACACCAAGCTTGCACCAATAGCATGGTGTAAGAGTTAAAGAAAGAGGAAAGAAACACAACACAAAAAGTGGCTCAACAGTCAAAGACAGATTTATTTTGGAAAATAAATCTGAGAGGGGCTTCTGGCTGATTTTTGGTCAGGAGCACTCTCTCTTACAGATTAAGAGTATGTATTGGTGAGAGAGCTTATTACAGGCTTGGAATATTTCTGTTGCGGGGGGAAGTTTATGGTGGGGTTGGAATGTCTCTGGTTGGAGGGGAGGTTATCTTGGGGCTGACATCTCTCTGGCTGGAGGAGAGGGTATCTTGGGGTTGGCATGTCTCTGGTTGGGGAGGGATTTGGAATGTTTCTGGTCAGAGACGTTAGTTGTAGTTTATGGTCATGCTGATCTTAGCCATTAGGCTGATGCCCTTTAGATTTTAGGCAGTTTTTGATCAAGGTGGACTTTAGAATGGCGATGCTTGTCCGAGATGATGATATTCCTGCTCTGTCAGTGGGATCAGGAGGCCTTGCGAATGCTAGCTGGTGGTGAAGGTGCTGGTTCTTTATCTGGCCTTCTACATTACTCCAACAGGGCAGGGGAGGAATTGCCTCACTGACGCCAGGTAGAGGATGGAAGACTGGCTTCACACATTGTCTTCACAGACACCATGGCGGAGGGCCTCACTGACACTGGCAGGGGAAGAAAGTTCAGGCTTTCCCATCAGCCTTCTGTCACACCCCTTGGCTCGGGGACATATGTGACCCACGACAGGTGAGGTTGGAAGTTCTTCACTCAGGCTTTGCTGGGGTGTGAGGGAGACAGGGGTATGTTGCATGGTTTTTACCTAATGTTTGGCTTGAGTAGAGCATTTGTCTAAAAGTTTTCTGTCTTGCTAGGCTGGTCCTTTAGCTAGAGAATGCAGGCTTCTGTTGGAACTTTTCTGTCTGGACCTAGTGACAGCTCCAGCAAGATTGTTCAGCATCCATATAGGAAGCATGTATGAGTGGTATATATGCGGCAAAAGAAAACCTAGGGAACTCCCTGGTGCGTCATTCCTTGTATTTTATGATCCCTAGCTGGTCTACTTTCTTCTCTCCACCATTCAGATGTCTTTGTTTTCATATCTTTGTTTTATATATAATGTCTTAGGTTTTTAGCTGTGCTTAGTGAAACAAACAGGGAGAAGTGTGTCTATGCCATCTTGTCCAGAATTGGAAGTTTCCTGTTTTGTTTTCTTTAATAGCATACTGTTCTTATTTGATGATTTCGTGTCTTCCTTTTTCTTCTTCAGGTTATTAATTTTAGTTATTTTGAAGTTTTCTTCTTTACATTTTCTCTTTCTTAGTTTTTTTCCCTATTTGTTTATTTTGGTCATTTTAGTGTGTTGGAGGTTTTTCCTAAATGCCTAGCAATCTTTGAGTGAATTTCATATTTATTTCAGAGTAAGAGACCAAATATCTGTTTAGATATTATGGGGGCACGTGTGGAGCTAATCAGCTGGTGTGCTTTCCTGTCAAGTGATTTTAAAAGAGAAATTGCTTATTTTATAAGTCAACGTTTAGAGGTCTCTTCTCTGAGGTGGGTCAGTTTCTCCAGAGCGGTATCCTCCAGTCACTTATTGAGGAGATACAGGATTATACTGGGAAAGAATGAAGCAGGGTGCTGAGTCACTCCCTGCTCACCACACAGGTTTTCTTGTTATCCTGTTTTCATCCCAAACCCCTCCACTGCTTTCACCAGGAAGTCTGTGGTCCCCACAAGCTGGAGATTCTTGTTCAGTTATTCAGGACCATAAGTCTCTCGAGTTTGATCTTGGCTGGCAGTTTTGAGAGTAGGAGAAATGAAAAGGGGAGTATACACAGTCATGTGGCTGACTGCAATGGGACCTTAACTGAGGGTCACACTTACAAACTTTAAACCAGAACCTCTGCCTGCTTCCTTCCATGCGAACTCCAAGTCATCTGCATTTCTTTAGATAGCCTCCTGTGCTCTGCAGCACCATCTACCCCTTCTACATCTACTTTACCCTTTCCAGATTTTCTTGAACTTTCTCATCTACCATTGTCTCATCATTTCTTAATGCTGCTTTTTTGGGAATACAATGAAGGACAAAAGTTCCTTTAGTCAAACTCAGATTATCCCACCCCAAAGTCTGCTTTCTGGCCCTCTCCCCTAGGACACATGAGGACCACCAGGACAGCCTAAGCTCCTTGCCTCCCTCTAATCTGTCTCTCTAGTACAGTAAGTCCCAGACTACCCTTGCCTCAGAATTCCCTGGAGGGCATTTTAGACACAAATTGCCACATTTTAGACACAAATTCAGGGCTCGGAAATCCATTTCTCACCCATTCCCAGGAGTATGGTCTATCTGTTGCTGCATAGCCCGGAGGATCCAGCTGGGTGCCTCTGGGCAAGGACTTGCTCTGAGGCAAGTCGCTTAAGTTCTCTGAGTTTCTGAGGGAGGAGATACTAGCTGTTTCTGATCCACAAGGTACTTGGGGAGAAAGAACTAGCTGAAAATAGTTTTCCAATGTAGAGC
This sequence comes from Theropithecus gelada, assembly GCF_003255815.1. Classification (NCBI taxonomy): domain Eukaryota; kingdom Metazoa; phylum Chordata; class Mammalia; order Primates; family Cercopithecidae; genus Theropithecus; species Theropithecus gelada. The sequence continues at coordinate 331,153 of NC_037680.1, forward strand.
AGTATTTTGGAGCTCAAATAAACACATTAGATCAGTGGTTTGCAACCTTGGCCGCACATGAGAATTACCTAGAGAGCTAGAAAAAGTCTTAATTCCCAGGCTGTACCCCAAAACCATTATATAATAATTATCCAGCCATCCAATTTCTCTTCCTCCATCTCTCCCTCTTTCATTGTATACATATGCATATGTATACGTTTTTAATTTTAGAATACCTCAGATTAAGCAGAGAATCTATAATTAAATCCTAATCTTGTAGAAAATTCTTATGCAAAATATTCTAATCTCTCAAGTACATCTAATCACTTCCAGAATAAGGACCCCCTACAATTTCTACCGTAAAAATAAACTCTATCCAGGAGCTTAATTTAAAATAAGAACTTCATTTTCCACGTACTTACCTACAAAATAAACACCATATTCTGTTCAGCAAGAGATACTTAAGAAGCAAAAACCCGAGATCCAATATTAAGTAAGCATACCCACTTTTCTCCAACTGATATGTCAGTAATACATTGTAGCGGATACAGTCTCCCGTACAACTGGAGTGGAGTGTTGGGTTGAACAGTCAGTCCCTGTGATAGTCTCCAGTGAGGGCTGCTCTTGCCAACCCTTTTTTCTAGGAGCAACGGATTAGCAAAATCTTGCCTTATCAGACCCAGCCTCCTTAGTCCTCCAGTATAGATACGTTTTTAAGGCAGACTCTTGAAATATTTAAAAGAAATTCCACCTTAGTTTTTAGCACACGGCACACACAGGCTGTTTGGGGATACCATTCCGCAGAGGTTGCTGCTATGAAGTAGGTGTTCATGGGGTGGGCACAGGGGGTCGTTAGACTTGGACAACACGTGGGAAGAAAAGGGTTTCTTCTCCCGGTGGCAAATTCCAAACAGAGATGCTGGTGATGCCAACATAGGCCTAACTATTCTGCTAGTGGAGACATATTTTATTTTGAAATCCTTACGGTGCCTGGTGCGTAACGGCAACCTGTGATGGTGGTGGCAACATGGGTGAAGTGGAGCCTTGCCTACATTTCAGTGAGCATCGGAGTTAAGCTAGAAGGGGTACTGGGCTCTGGAAGTGTGCTGCTGCTGCAGTTCTGTTCGTAAGGGATGTTGTTTAAGCAGGAGCTTTTACCCCAGTTGCTGGCCTTTAAAAAGTATTTCTAGCCGGGCGCAGTGGCTCAAGCCTGTAATGCCAGCACTTTGGGAGGCTGAGACGGGCGGATCACGAGGTCAGGAGATTGAGACCATCCTGGCTAACACGGTGAAACCCCGTCTCTACTAAAAAATACAAAAAAAAAAAATTAGCCGGGCGTGGTGGCGGCGCCTGCAGTCCCAGCTACTCGGGAGGCTGAGGCAGGAGAATGGCGTGAACCCAGGAGGCGGCTTGCAGTGAGCTGAGATCCGGCCACTGCACTCCAGCCTGGGCGACAGAGCGAGACTCCACCTCAAGAAAAAAAAAAAAAAGTATTTCTAATGAGCATGCCAAGTTCAGTAATGACTTTCAAGGCCTAATTCTTTGATCAAACTAGAAGACTGGATTTTTTTAAAAAATACTCTTCAGAGTAGACATTTTAACAGAAACAAAATTTGTTTTGTTCCTAATCTTCACGTTTTCCAAAATGACTGTGAACAAAGTATATCACTGGACTCTGTACTTTGAAAAGTAACCAAAACATAGTGTTACACCCAAAAGGAACTGGGCAGAGGAAGGACAGCGTGTTCCCAGTTGATATGTCCTTTGACCTCTGACCCCCGACCCGTTCTCTCTGCTCTCCAGAACCACATGCCCTGGGAAGAACCAGCAAGTGAGAAGCCCAGTTGCTCTCACATTCAGAAGGCTTTCCACATGGAGCCTGCCCAGAAGCCGTGCTTCGCCACTGAGATGGTGACATGGGCCCTCCTCTGCGTCTCTGCAGAGGCTGTGCACGGGGAAGCTCCTTCACAGCCTAGGGGCATCCCTCACCACTCACCCATCAGTCTGGATGACCTGTGGCTGGAGAAGACACAGAGAAAGAAGTTGCAGAAGCAGGCCCACGTCGAAAGGAGTCTGCATGTAGGGGCAGTGCACAAAGATGGAGTCAAGGTAAGCCGTTCCCGGCCAGGAGTCCTCAGACTCGGTCTGGTATCCTCTTCTCTCTGCAGCTGCCTGTTGTTTCCTGAGTTTTTGCCTGACTCTCCTGTGATGTAACTTGTCACCCTGGGCCCCCTTGGATTACGGCATGCTGCCTGGGCCACACCAGTACTGCAGTCTAGAGCCCGCAAGAGAGACGCTGAGCAGCGCATTCCCCAGAGCCACAGAAGCCAGGGCCCCCTCTTCCTTCTCTAGTATGTCTGTGCCTGTGGCCGGCTCCATGCAAGGTAGTAGTGCAGAGAAGACTGCCATTTAATGAGTGCCTACTGTGCGCCCAACACAATTAGACACTGCCCTAGCATTGGCTCTGCCACTCACAGAGGCACAGAACATTTCAATATTACAATCTTAACCAAATTAACTAAAGTCATTACATTGTCCATTTAATTTTATCTCCAGGACACTCTGACAACATGATTTTTTGCATGAAACCGACAGCCTACTAAAAAGTGAATTAATGGTGTAGACATCATACACTTTACCCAATCTTTGACAAGAGTTTCTTGTTTTTTCCCTTTATAAATAGCAATATTTATTATCAGGTGTTTGTGAAGTCCGTATCGCTGAGTCTCACCTCATCCTTGAAGACCCACTTTTTAAAACAGGTGAAATTCACATCATGTAGAATTAACCATGTTAAAGTGAAGAATTCATTGGCATTTAGAATATTCATTCGCTATATGTTGCGAGCACCACCTCTGTCCAGCTCCAAGGCATTTTCATCACCCCTAAAGGAAACCCTGTTCACATTAAGTAGTCACTCCCCATTTCCCCTACCCAGACCCTGGAAATACTCATCTGCTTCCTGTCTCTATGGGTCTTCCTTTTCTTGATTTTTCATATAAATGGAATTAAATAATATGTGACCTTTTGTGACTGGCGTTTTTCACTTAGCGTCGTGTTTCATCCATGTCATAGCACGTATCAGTACTTCATTTCTCTGTGTGGCTAAGTAACAGTTCATTATGTAATTATACAGTACTTGTCTCACTTTGTTCATCCATACATCCATTCCTGAGTAGCTGGGATTACAGGCACCTGCCACCATGTCCACCTAATTTTTGTATTTTTAGTAAAGACGGAGTTTCACTATGTTGGCCAGGCTAGTTTCAAACTCCTGACCTCAAGTGATCCACCGGCCTCGGCCTCCCAAAGTGCTGGGGTTACAGGCATGAGCCACCGCGCCCGACCCGTAAGTACTTAATTTTGATGAAATCTACTTTTTCTGTTTTGTTGTTGCTTGTGCATTTGATGTCATATCTAAGACGCTATTGCCAAATCTAAGTAATGAAATTTACCTCTGTTTTTCTCTAAGAGTTTTATACCTTTCGCTTTTACATTTAGGTCTTTGATCCATTTTGATTCAATTTTTGTATGGTATGAGATGTCCAATTTTATATTTCCCATGTGGATATGTAGTTATCCAAACACCATGTGTTGAAGAGATTATTCTTTCCCTCACTGAATGGTCTTGGCATCCTTGTCAAAATTCAACTTACCCGCCAGGCATGATGGCTCACATTTGTAATCCCAGCACTTGGGGAAGCCGAGGCAGTGGATCACTTAAGGCCAGGAGTTCGACACCAGCCTGGCCAACATGGTGAAACCTTGTCTCTACTAAAAATACAAAAATTAGCCAGGTGTGGTGGCACGTGCCTGTACTCACAGCTACTCAGGAAGTTAAGGCAGGAGAATTGCTTGAACCTGGAAGGCAGAGGTTGCAGTGAGCCAAGATTGCACCACTGCACTCCAGCCTGGGCGACAGAGTGAGACCCTGTCTCAAAAAAAAAAAAAAAAAAAGTCAAATTACCTTAGATGTGTAGGGATATTTTTGACTCTCAATTCTATCCTATTAGCTTATATGTCTGTCTTTATGTCAGTACCACATTGTTTTGATTATCATAGTTTTACAATAAGTTTTGAAATTGGAATGTGAGAGTCTTCTTTGTTCTTTTTCAGAATTGTTTTGGCTATTTGCTGGACCTTGCAATTTCATATGAATCTTATAATTAATTTTCTATTTCTGCAAAAATAAAAATAAAAATAAAGGCCCTTGGGATTTCCATAGGATTGCATTCAATCTGTAGATCACTTGGGAGAGTAGTGCCATATTAATAATATTAAGTCTTCAAATCCGTGAACATTGGGTGTCTTTCCATTTTTGGGGGGTGTTCTTGAATTGCTTTCAGCAGAGCTTTGTGGTTTTCACTGTAAAAAGTCTTGCACATCCTTAGTTAAAGTTTTTCCTAAGTATTTTATTCTTTTTGATGACATCATAAATGGAAATTTTTTTAAGCTTCATTTTGGGATTATCCATTGCTAGAGCATAAAAATACAATTGATTTTTGTTTATTGATCCTGTATCCTGAAAAAAAAGAATATTTTTATGTATTCTTTAGAAATTTTTATGTATAAGATACATCATTTGTACATCATTTGTACATCATTTGTAAAAAGCATTATTTTACTTCCTTTCCAGTTTAGATGCCTTTGATTTCTCTTTTTTGCCCTACTTGCTCTGGGTAGAACTTGCATAACAATGTTGAGCTGAAGTGGTGAACTGGGGCATCCTTGTCTTTTTGGTTTTAGGATTAAAGCTTTCAGTCTTTCACTATCAAGTATGATGTTAGCTGTGTGTTTTTCACAAATGCTGTTTTATCATGTTAAGGAAGTGCCTTTCTATTTCTAGTGTTTTTATTGTGAAAGGGTGCTAGATTTTTTACGAGCGTGATCAATTTTGATGACGGTTTTTCTGCATCCACTGAGATAATCATGCATGTTTTCTTTGCTCTATTAATGTGGCATATTACATTGAATATGTATTGATCTGCAGTTTTCTTTTCTTGTGATGTTTTTGTCTGGCTTTGGTATCAGAGTGATTCCGTTCTTATAGAATGAGTTAGGAAGTGCTCTCTCCTCTTCTATTTTTTGGAAGCGTTTGAGAAAGATTCTTCTTTAAATGAATTGTTGAGTTCAGCAGTGAAGCTTTCTGGTCCTGGACTTTTCTTTGTTGCGGGGTTTCTAATTATTGATTCATTCTTTTTTCTTTTCTTTTAGCATCAGGTTGGTGAAAAAACAATTCTTTACTTGTCATAGATCTGTTCAGAATTTATATTTCTTTTTGTTTTGTTTTGTTTTGAGACAGAGTCTTGCTCTGTCACCCAGGCTAGAGTGCACTTGCGTGACCTTGACTCACTGCAACCTCCACCTCTTGGGTTCAAGCGATTCTACTGCTTCAGCCTCCTGAGTACCTGGGACTACAGGCATGCACCGCCATGCATGGCTAATTTTTATATTTTTTGGTAGAGACAGGGTTTCACCATGTTGGCCAGGCTGGTCTCGAACTCTGTACTTCAAGTGATCCACCCACCTCTGCCTCCCAAAGTGCTGGGATAACAGGCATGAGCCACTGCACCCGGCCAAAGTTTGTACTTCTTCTTGAGTCATTTTGGTGTTAATAGCTTGTGTTTTTCTTAAGAATGTCTCCATTTTATCTACATATCTAACCTGTTGATATACAATAATTGTCCACAGTGTTTTCTTATAATCCTTTTAAATTTCTGTAACATCAGTAGTAATGCCTCCACTCTCATTTCTAATTTTAGTAATTTCTATTTTCTCTTTTTTTCTCAGTATAGCTAAATGTTTATCAATTTTATTAGTCTTTTCATAGAATCTGTTTTTGATTGTCTTGATTTTCTCTATTATTTTTCTTATTTTTATTCCATTTTAAATTTTTTATCTATTCGTTTATTTATTTATTTAGAGACTGAGTTATGAGACTGGTATTTGGTATTTTTGGTAGAGACAGAGTTTCACCAGGTTGCCCAAGCTGGTCTCCAACTCCTGGGCTCAAGCAATCCACCCACTTCAGCTTCCGTAAGTGCTGGGATTACAGGTCTGAGCCACTGCACCTGGCCTTTATTGTTTTTCTATTACTATATTTGATCTGTCTCTAATTTCATCTTTTTTTTTTTTTTTTTTTTTTTGAGACGGAGTCTCGCTCTGTCACCCCGACTGGAGTGCAGTGGTGCGATCTCTGCTCACTGCAAGCTCCGCCTCCAGGGTTCACGCCATTCTCCTGCCTCAGCCTCCTGAGTAGCTGGGACTACAGGCGCCCGCCACCTTGCCCGGCTAGTTTTTTGTACTTTTTTAGTAGAGACAGGGTTTCACCGTGTTAGCCAGGATGGTCTCGATCTCCTGACCTCGTGATCCACCCGTCTCAGCCTCCCAAAGTGCTGGGATTACAGGCTTGAGCCACCGCGCCCGGCCTAATTTCATCTTTATTATTTTCTTCCATGTGTTAGCTTTGGGGTTAGTTTGTGCTGCTTTTTCTTGTTATTTAAGGTGTAAAATTAGGCTATTGATTTGAGAAATTCTTTTTTGTCCTTTTAAATTTTAATAAAATAGATTAATTTCATATTACATAGAGCGCAAGTCCATCCACTCATCTGTGATAAAATTTTAGAAATATTTTCTTTTTTTTAAATTATTATACTTTAAGTTCTAGGGTACATGTGCATAACGTGCAGGTTTGTTACATATGTATACTTGTGCCATGCTGGTGTGCTGCACCCATCAACTCATCAGCACCCATCAACTCGTCATTTACATCAGGTATAACTCCCAATGCAACCCCTCCCCCCTCCCTCCTCCTCATAATAGGCCCTGATGTGTGATGTTCCCCTTCCCGAGTCCAAGTGATCTCATTGTTCAGTTCCCACCTATGCGTGAGAACATGCAGTGTTTGGTTTTCTGTTCTTGTGATAGTTTGCTGAGAATGATGGTTTCCAGCTGCATCCATGTCTCTACAAACTCATCCTTTTTTATGGCTGCATAGTATTCCATGGTGTCTATGTGCCACATTTTCTTAATCCAGTCTGTCACTGATGGACATTTGGGTTGATTCCAAGTCTTTGCTATTGTGAATAGTGCCACAATGAACATACGTGTACATGTGTCTTTATAGCAGCATGATTTATAATCCTTTGGGTATATACCCAGTAATGGGATGGCTGGGTCATACGGTACTTCTAGTTCTAGATCCTTGAGGAATCGCCATACTGTTTTCCATAA